>NC_092419.1:106900155-107200155 GCF_040894005.1 Engystomops pustulosus
CGCTGACACTTGGTGGGACAGGACAGGGACACGGACACTTGGGGGAAAGGACAGGGACACGCTGACACTTGGGGGGACAGGAGAGGGACACGATGACACTTGGGGGGACAGGAGAGGGACGCGAGTACACTTGGGGGGACAGGAGAGGGACACGCTAACACTTGGGGGTACAGGACAGGGACACGCTGACACTTGGGGGGACAGGACTGGGACACGCTGACACTTGGGGGACAGGACAGGGACACGCTGACACTTGGGGGACAGGACAGGGACACGCTGACACTTGGGGGGACAGGACAGGGACACGCTGACACTTGGGGGGACAGGACAGGGACACGCTGACACTTGGGGCGGGACAGGGACACACTGACACTTGGGGGACAGGCCAGGGACACGCTGACACTTGGGGGGACAGGACAGGGACTCGCTGACACTTGGCAGGACAGGACAGGGACACGCTGACACTTGGGGGACAGAACAGGGACACGCTGACACTTGGGGCGGGTCAGGGACACGCTGACACTTGGGGGACAGGACAGGGACACGCTGACACTTGGGGGACAGGACAGGGACACGCTGACACTTGGGGGGACAGGACAGGGACACGCTGACACTTGGGGGACAGGACAGGGACACGCTGACACTTGGGGGGACAGGACAGGGACACGCTGACACTTGGGGGGACAGGACAGGGACATGCTGACACCTGGGGGATAGGACAGGGACACGCTGACACTTGGGGGACAGGACAGGGACACGCTGACACTTGGGGGACAGGACAGGGACACGCTGACACTTGGGGGGGACAGGACAGGGACACGCTGACACTTGGGGGGACAGGACAGGGACACGGACACTTGGGGGACAGGACAGGGACACGCTGACACTTGGGGGGACAGGACAGGGACACGCTGACACTTGGGGGACAGGACAGGGACACGCTGACACTTGGGGGACAGGGACACGCTGACACTTAGGGGGACGGACAGGGACACGCTGACACTTGGGGGACAGGACACGTTGACACTTGGGGGACAGGGCAGGGACACGCTGACACTTGGGGGGACAGGAACAGGGACACGCTGACACTTGGGGGGACAGGACAGGGACACGCTGACACTTGGGGGGATAGGACAGGGACACGCTGACACTTGGGGGGATAGGACAAGGACACGCTGACACTTGGGGGGACAGGACAGGGACACGCTGACACTTGGGGGACAGGACAGGGACACGCTGACACTTGGTGGACAGGACAGGACACACTCACACTTGGGGGACAGGACAGGACACACTCACACTTGGGGGACAGGACAGGGACACGCTGACACTTGGGGGGATAGGACAGGGACACGCTGACACTTGGGGGACAGGACAGGGACACGCTGACACTTGGGGGGATAGGACAGGGACACGCTGACACTTGGGGGGATAGGACAGGGACACGCTGACACTTGGGGGACAGGGCAGGGACACGCTGACACTTGGGGGGTACAGGACAGGGACACGCTGACACTTGGGGGTACAGGACAGGGACACGCTGACACTTGGGCGGACAGGACAGGGACACGCTGACACTTGGGGGGACAGGACAGGGACACGCTGACACTTGGGGGACAGGACAGGGACACGCTGACACTTGGGGGACAGGAAAGGGACACGCTGACACTTGGGGGGACAGGGCAGGGAAACGCTGACACTTGGGGAGGCAGGGACACGCTGACACTTGGGGGGGGCAGGGACACGCTGACACTTGGGGGGGACAGGACAGGGACACACTGACACTTGGAAGAACAGGACAGGGACACGCTGACACTTGGGGGACAGGACAGGGACACGCTGACACTTGGGGGACAGGACAGGGACACGCTGACACTTGGGGGACAGGACAGGGACACGCTGACACTTGAGGGACAGGACAGGGACACGCTGACACTTGGGGGGACAGGACAGGGACACGCTGACACTTGGGGGGACAGGACAGGGACACGCTGACACTTGGGGCGGGACAGGGACACACTGACACTTGGGGGACAGGCCAGGGACACGCTGACACTTGGGGGGACAGGACAGGGACACACCGACACTTGGGGGGACAGAACAGGGACACGCTGACACTTGGGGGGACAGGACAGGGACACGATGACACTTGGGGGACAGGACAGGGACACGCTGACACTTGGGGCGGGACAGGGACACGCTGACACTTGGGGGACAGGACAGGGACACGCTGACACTTGGGGGGACAGGACAGGGATACGCTGACACTTGGGGGACAGGACAGGGACACGCTGACACTTGGGGGACAGGACAGGGACACGCTGACACTTGGGGCGGGACAGGGACACGCTGACACTTGGGGGACAGGACTGGGACACGCTGACACTTGGGAGGACAGGACAGGGACACGCTGACACTTGGGGGGGACAGGACAAGGACACGGACACTTGGGGGACAGGACAGGGACACGCTGACACTTGGGGGGACAGGACAGGGACACGCTGACACTTGGGGGGGCAGGACAGGGACATGCTGACACTTGAGGCGGGACAGGGACACACTGACACTTGGGGGACAGGACAGGGACACGCTGACACTTGGGGCACAGGACAGGGACACGCTGACACTTGGGGGACAGGACAGGGACACGCTAACACTTGGGGGGACAGGACAGGGACACGCTGACACTTGGGGGGACAGGACAGGGACACACCGACACTTGGGGGGACAGGACAGGGACACACCGACACTTGGGGGGACAGGACAGGGACACGCTGACACTTGGGGGACAGGACAGGGACACGCTGACACTTGGGGGGACAGGACAGGGACACACCGACACTTGGGGGGACAGGACATGGACACGCTGACACTTGGGGAGGGACAGGGACACACTGACACTTGGGGGACAGGAAAGGGACACGCTGACACTTGGGGGACAGGACAGGGACACGCTGACACTTGGGGGAACAGGACAGGGACACGCTGACACTTGGGGGGACAGGACAGGGACACGCTGACACTTGGGGCGGGACAGGGACACACTGACACTTGGGGGACAGGCCAGGGACATGCTGACACTTGGGGGGACAGGACAGGGACACACCGACACTTGGGGGGACAGGACAGGGACACGCTGACACTTGGGGGGACAGGACAGGGACACGCTGACACTTGGGGGACAGGACAGGGACACGCTGACACTTGGGGCGGGACAGGGACACGCTGACACTTGGGGGACAGGACAGGGACGCGCTGACACTTGGGGGACAGGACAGGGACACGCTGACACTTTGGGGGACAGGGACACGCTGACACTTGGGGGACAGGACAGGGACACACTGACACTTGAGGGGACAGGACAGGGACACGCTGACACTTGGGGGGACAGGACAGGGACACGGACACTTGGGCGACAGGACAGGGACACGCTGACACTTAGGGGGACAGGAGAGGGACACGATGACACTTGGGGGGACAGGAGAGGGACACGATGACACTTGGGGGGACAGGAGAGGGACACGCTAACACTTGGGGGTACAGGACAGAGACACGCTGACACTTGGGGGGACAGGACAGGGACACGCTGACACTTGGGGGACAGGACAGGGACACGCTGACACTTGGGGGGACAGGACAGGGACACGCTGACACTTGGGGGGACAGGACATGGACACGCTGACACTTGGGGCGGGAAAGGGACACACTGACACTTGGGGGACAGGCCAGGGACACGCTGACACTTGGGGGGACAGGACAGGGACACACCGACACTTGGGGGGACAGGACAGGGACTCGGTGACACTTGGCAGGACAGGACAGGGACACGCTGACACTTGGGGGACAGGACAGGGACACGCTGACACTTGGGGCGGGACAGGGACACGCTGACACTTGGGGGAAAGGACAGGGACACGCTGACACTTGGGGGACAGGACAGGGACACGCTGACACTTGGGGGGCAGGACAGGGACACGCTGACACTTGGGGGACAGGACAGGGAAACGCTGACACTTGGGGGGGACAGGACAGGGACACGCTGACACTTGGGGGGACAGGACAGGGACACGGACACTTGGGGGACAGGACAGGGACACGCTGACACTTGGGGGGACAGGACAGGGACACGCTGACACTTGGGGGACAGGACAGGGACACGCTGACACTTGGGGGACAGGGACACGCTGACACTTAGGGGGACGGACAGGGACACGCTGACACTTGGGGGACAGGACACGTTGACACTTGGGGGGACAGGACAGGGACACGCTGACACTTGGGGGACAGGGCAGGGACACGCTGACACTTGGGGGGACAGGACAGGGACACTCTGACACTTGGGGGGACAGGACAGGGACACGCTGACACTTGGGGGGATAGGACAGGGACACGCTGACACTTGGGGGGATAGGACAAGGACACGCTGACACTTGGGGGGACAGGACAGGGACACGCTGACACTTGGGGGACAGGACAGGGACACGCTGACACTTGGGGGACAGGACAGGGACACGCTGACACTTGGGGGGATAGGACAGGGACACGCTGACACTTGGGGGGATAGGACAGGGACACGCTGACACTTGGGGGACAGGACAGGGACACGCTGACACTTGGGGAACAGGGACACGCTGACACTTGGGCGGACAGGACAGGGACACGCTGACACTTGGGGGGACAGGACAGGGACATGCTGACACTTGGGGGACAGGACAGGGACACGCTGACACTTGGGGGACAGGAAAGGGACACGCTGACACTTGGGGGGACAGGGCAGGGAAACGCTGACACTTGGGGGGGGCAGGGACACGCTGACACTTGGGGGGGGCAGGGACACGCTGACACTTGGGGGGGACAGGACAGGGACACACTGACACTTGGAAGAACAGGACAGGGACACGCTGACACTTGGGGGACAGGACAGGGACACGCTGACACTTTGGGGGACAGGACAGGGACACCCTGACACTTGGGGGATAGGACAGGGACACGCTGACACTTGGGGGACAGGACAGGGACACGCTGACACTTGGGGGACAGGACAGGGACACGCTGACACTTGGGGGGACAGGACAGGGACACGCTGATACTTGGGGGGACAGGACAGGGACACGCTGACACTTGGGGGGACAGGACAGGGACACGCTGACACTTGGGGGGTACAGGACAGGGACACGCTGACACTTGGGGGGGACAGGACAGGGACACGCTGACACTTGGGGGGGACAGGACAGGGACACGCTGACACTTTGGGGGACAGGACAGGTACACGCTGACACTTGGTGGGATAGGACAGGGACACTCTGACATTTTGGGGGACAGGACAAGGACACGCTGACATTTAGGGGGACAGGACATGGAGAAGCTGCCAATTCTCCTATGAAAAAGGCCATTGACACTTGGACCGTTCACAATCCATAGAGAGAACAGTCATGCCCCTGTATGCATCTTTTAATTGTTTATGATTTCTTAAGTTATACTGAATTTGGATTTTTTCTCCAATTTCGAAAGACCTTGCATAGTATATTAAATGGTAACAATAGGAAGTACAATATGTCCACATAAGAAAAGAAGGAAAACTGTAAACAGGGTAACACAAAGGTGAAAAAGAATTACGTCTGACTAAATCAGTCAGAAAGTAATTATAATAGACTGAGGAATGGCAGACGACAGTGAGTCTACCCAACTGAAGACTGACTGGCAGTAAATATACAAGACTGAGGACTGACTGGTGGTAGTGTTTATACTAGACTGAGGACTGACTGGTGGTAGTGATTATACTAGACTGAGGACTGACTGTTGGTAGTGATTATACTAAACTGAGGACTGACTGGTGGCAGTGATTATACTAGACTGTGTACTGACTGGTGGCAGTGATTATACTAGACTGAGGACTGACTGGTGGCAGTGATTATACTAGACTGAGGACTGACTGGTGGCAGTGATTATACTAGACTGAGGACTGACTGGTGTCAGTGATTATAATAGACTGAAGATTGACAGGTGGCAGTGATTATACTAGATTGATTACTGACTGGTGGCAGTGATTATACTAGACTGAGGACTGACTGGTGGCAGTGATTATACTGGACTGAGGACTGACTGGTGGCAGTGATTATACTAGACTTAGGACTGACTGGTGGTAGTGCTTATACTAGACTGATGACTAACTGGTGATAGTGATTATACTAGACTGAGGACTGACTGGTGGCAGTGATTATACTAGACTGAGGACTGACTGGTGGCAGTGATTATACTGGACTGAGGACTGACTGGTGGCAGTGATTATACTAGACTTAGGACTGACTGGTGGTAGTGCTTATACTAGACTGATGACTAACTGGTGATAGTGATTATACTAGACTGAGGACTGACTGGTGGCAGTGATTATACTAGACTGAGGACTGACTGGTGATAGTGATTATACTAGACTGAGGACTGACTGGTGGCAGTGATTATATTAGACTGAGGACTGACTGGAGGTAGTGATTATACTAGACTGAGGACTGACTGGTGGCAGTGATTATACTAGACTGAGGACTGACATACTAGACTGAGGACTGACTGGTGGCAGTGATTATACTGGACTGAGGACTGACTGGTGGCAGTGATTATACTAGACTTAGGACTGACTGGTGGTAGTGATTATACTAGACTGATGAATAACTGGTGATAATGATTATACTAGACTGAGGACTGACTGGAGGTAGTGATTATACTAGACTGAGGACTGACTGGTGGTAGTGATTATACTAGACTGAGGACTGACTGGTGTTAGTGATTATACTAGACTGAGGAGTGACCGGTGGTAGTGATAATACTAGACTGATGACTGACTGGTGGCAGTGATTACAGTAGACTGAGGTCTGACTGGTGGCAGTGATTACAGTAGACTGAGGACTGACTGGTGGCAGTGATTATACTAGACTGAGGACTGACTGGTAATAGTGATTATACTAGACTGAGGACTGACTGGTGATGGAGTATAAAGTAGATTGAGGTCTGACTCGGTGGAAGTGGTTAAACAGTGCCAGAAAATGCTACAGCAAAACCCTAGATATGTAAACAGTCCCTGTAAATAAGACAGCCTTTCAGGACTACTGATGGAATAGAAAAATTGAGAACTCACCTTTGGCCTTATCACTGCTGTGCCTGTAGAGCTGGGATCAGAGAGTCTCCGCTGTCACCAAAAACTCTAAGTACAATGATGACAGCTGATAATAAGATGTCAGGTGGAGTGAGGAGGATTTAAATATTGACAGTTGGTGTCAGGAGGTGCTTGGTGTCAGGAGGTGCGTGGTGTCAGGAGGTGCGTGGTGTCAGGAGGTGCTTGGTGTCAGGAGGTGCTTGGTGTCAGGAGGTGCGTGGTGTCAGGAGGTGCTTGGTGTCAGGACGTGCTTGGTGTCAGGAGGTGCGTGGTGTCAGGAGGTGCTTGGTGTCAGGAGGTGCGTGGTGTCAGGAGGTGCGTGGTGTCAGAAGGTGCTTGGTGTCAGGAGGTGCTTGGTGTCAGGAGGTGCTTGGTGTCAGGAGGTGCGTGGTGTCAGGAGGTGCGTGGTGTCAGGAGGTGCTTGGTGTCAGGAGGTGCTTGGTGTCAGGACGTGCGTGGTGTCAGGAGGTGCGTGGTGTCAGGAGGTGCTTGGTGTCAGGAGGTGCTTGGTGTCAGGAGGTGCTTGGTGTCAGGAGGTGCTTGGTGTCAGGACCTGCGTGGTGTCAGGAGGTGCTTGGTGTCAGGAGGTGCTTGGTGTCAGGAGGTGCGTGGTGTCAGGAGGTGCTTGGTGTCAGGAGGTGCTTGGTGTCAGGACGTGCGTGGTGTCAGGAGGTGCTTGGTGTCAGGAGGTGCTTGGTGTCAGGAGGTGCTTGGTGTCAGGAGGTGCGTGGTGTCAGGAGGTGCGTGGTGTCAGGAGGTGCTTGGTGTCAGGAGGTGCGTGGTGTCAGGAGGTGCTTGGTGTCAGGACCTGCGTGGTGTCAGGAGGTGCTTGGTGTCAGGAGGTGCGTGGTGTCAGGAGGTGCGTGGTGTCAGGAGGTGCGTGGTGTCAGGAGGTGCTTGGTGTCAGGAGGTGCTTGGTGTCAGGAGGTGCTTGCTGTCAGGAGGTGCGTGGTGTCAGGAGGTGCGTGGTGTCAGGAGGTGCTTGGTGTCAGGAGGTGCTTGGTGTCAGGACGTGCGTGGTGTCAGGAGGTGCGTGGTGTCAGGAGGTGCTTGGTGTCAGGAGGTGCTTGGTGTCAGGAGGTGCTTGGTGTCAGGACCTGCGTGGTGTCAGGAGGTGCTTGGTGTCAGGAGCTGCTTGGTGTCAGGAGGTGCGTGGTGTCAGGAGGTGCTTGGTGTCAGGAGGTGCTTGGTGTCAGGACGTGCGTGGTGTCAGGAGGTGCGTGGTGTCAGGAGGTGCTTGGTGTCAGGAGGTGCTTGGTGTCAGGAGGTGCTTGGTGTCAGGAGGTGCGTGGTGTCAGGAGGTGCTTGGTGTCAGGAGGTGCGTGGTGTCAGGAGGTGCTTGGTGTCAGGAGGTGCTTGGTGTCAGGAGGTGCGTGGTGTCAGGAGGTGCGTGGTGTCAGGAGGTGCTTGGAGTCAGGAGGTGCTTGGTGTCAGGACGTGCGTGGTGTCAGGAGGTGCGTGGTGTCAGGAGGTGCTTGGTGTCAGGAGGTGCTTGGTGTCATGAGGTGCGTGGTGTCAGGAGGTGCTTGGTGTCAGGAGGTGCTTGGTGTCAGGAGGTGCTTGGTGTCAGGAGGTGCTTGGTGTCAGGAGGTGCGTGGTGTCAGGTGGTGCGTGGTGTCAGGAGGTGTGTAGTGTCACGAGGTACATGGTTTCAGGAGGTGCTTGGTGTCAGGAGGTGCATGGTTTCAGGAGGTTCTTGGTTTCAGGAGGTGCTTGGTGTTAGGAGGTACTTGGTGTCAGGATGTGCTTGGTGTCAGGAGGTGCGTGGTATCAGGAGGTGCGTGGTGTCAGTAGGTGCGTGGTGTCAGGAGGTGCTTGGTGTCAGGAGGTGCTTGGTGTCAGGACGTGCTTGGTGTCAGGAGGTGCTTGGTGTCAGTAGGTGCGTGGTGTCAGGAGGTGCTTGGTGTCAGGAGGTGCTTGGTGTCAGGACGTGCTTGGTGTCAGGAGGTGCTTGGTGTCAGGAGGTGCTTGGTGTCAGGAGGTGCTTGGTGTCAGGACCTGCGTGGTGTCAGGAGGTGCTTGGTGTCAGGAGGTGCGTGGTGTCAGGAGGTGCGTGGTGTCAGGAGGTGCTTGGTGTCAGGAGGTGCTTGGTGTCAGGACGTGCGTGGTGTCAGGAGGTGCGTGGTGTCAGGAGGTGCTTGGTGTCAGGAGGTGCTTGGTGTCAGGAGGTGCTTGGTGTCAGGAGGTGCGTTGTGTCAGGAGGTGCTTGGTGTCAGGACCTGCGTGGTGTCAGGACCTGCGTGGTGTCAGGAGGTGCTTGGTGTCAGGAGGTGCTTGGTGTCAGGAGGTGCTTGGTGTCAGGAGCTGCTTGGTGTCAGGAGGTGCGTGGTGTCAGGTGGTGCGTGGTTGCAGGAGGTGCGTAGTGTCACGAGGTACATGGTTTCAGGAGGTGCTTGTTGTCAGGAGGTGCATGGTTTCAGGAGGTTCTTGGTTTCAGGAGGTGCTTGGTGTTAGGAGGTGCTTGGTGTCAGGAGGTGCTTGGTGTCAGGAGGTGCGTGGTGTCAGGAGGTGCTTGGTGTCAGGAGGTGCTTGGTGTCAGGAGGTGCGTGGTGTCAGGAGGTGCTTGTTGTCAGGACCTGCGTGGTGTCAGGAGGTGCTTGGTGTCAGGAGGTGCGTGGTGTCAGGAGGTGCGTGGTGTCAGGAGGTGCTTGGTGTCAGGAGGTGCTTGGTGTCAGGACGTGCGTGGTGTCAGGAGGTGCGTGGTGTCAGGAGGTGCTTGGTGTCAGAAGGTGCTTGGTGTCAGGAGGTGCTTGGTGTCAGGAGGTGCTTGGTGTCAGGAGGTGCGTGGTGTCAGGAGGTGCGTGGTGTCAGGAGGTGCTTGGTGTCAGGAGGTGCTTGGTGTCAGGACGTGCGTGGTGTCAGGAGGTGCTTGGTGTCAGGAGGTGCGTGGTGTCAGGAGGTGCGTGGTGTCAGGAGGTGCTTGGTGTCAGGAGGTGCTTGGTGTCAGGACGTGCGTGGTGTCAGGAGGTGCGTGGTGTCAGGAGGTGCGTGGTGTCAGGAGGTGCGTGGTGTCAGGAGGTGCTTGGTGTCAGGAGGTGCTTGTTGTCAGGACCTGCGTGGTGTCAGGAGGTGCTTGGTGTCAGGAGGTGCGTGGTGTCAGGAGGTGCGTGGTGTCAGGAGGTGCTTGGTGTCAGGAGGTGTTTGGTGTCAGGACGTGCGTGGTGTCAGGAGGTGCGTGGTGTCAGGAGGTGCGTGGTGTCAGAAGGTGCTTGGTGTCAGGAGGTGCTTGGTGTCAGGAGGTGCTTGGTGTCAGGAGGTGCGTGGTGTCAGGAGGTGCGTGGTGTCAGGAGGTGCTTGGTGTCAGGAGGTGCTTGGTGTCAGGACGTGCGTGGTGTCAGGAGGTGCGTGGTGTCAGGAGGTGCTTGGTGTCAGGAGGTGCTTGGTGTCAGGAGGTGCTTGGTGTCAGGAGGTGCTTGGTGTCAGGACCTGCGTGGTGTCAGGAGGTGCTTGGTGTCAGGAGGTGCTTGGTGTCAGGAGGTGCGTGGTGTCAGGAGGTGCTTGGTGTCAGGAGGTGCTTGGTGTCAGGACGTGCGTGGTGTCAGGAGGTGCTTGGTGTCAGGAGGTGCTTGGTGTCAGGAGGTGCTTGGTGTCAGGAGGTGCGTGGTGTCAGGAGGTGCGTGGTGTCAGGAGGTGCTTGGTGTCAGGAGGTGCGTGGTGTCAGGAGGTGCTTGGTGTCAGGACCTGCGTGGTGTCAGGAGGTGCTTGGTGTCAGGAGGTGCGTGGTGTCAGGAGGTGCGTGGTGTCAGGAGGTGCGTGGTGTCAGGAGGTGCTTGGTGTCAGGAGGTGCTTGGTGTCAGGAGGTGCTTGCTGTCAGGAGGTGCGTGGTGTCAGGAGGTGCGTGGTGTCAGGAGGTGCTTGGTGTCAGGAGGTGCTTGGTGTCAGGACGTGCGTGGTGTCAGGAGGTGCGTGGTGTCAGGAGGTGCTTGGTGTCAGGAGGTGCTTGGTGTCAGGAGGTGCTTGGTGTCAGGACCTGCGTGGTGTCAGGAGGTGCTTGGTGTCAGGAGCTGCTTGGTGTCAGGAGGTGCGTGGTGTCAGGAGGTGCTTGGTGTCAGGAGGTGCTTGGTGTCAGGACGTGCGTGGTGTCAGGAGGTGCGTGGTGTCAGGAGGTGCTTGGTGTCAGGAGGTGCTTGGTGTCAGGAGGTGCTTGGTGTCAGGAGGTGCGTGGTGTCAGGAGGTGCTTGGTGTCAGGAGGTGCGTGGTGTCAGGAGGTGCTTGGTGTCAGGAGGTGCTTGGTGTCAGGAGGTGCGTGGTGTCAGGAGGTGCGTGGTGTCAGGAGGTGCTTGGAGTCAGGAGGTGCTTGGTGTCAGGACGTGCGTGGTGTCAGGAGGTGCGTGGTGTCAGGAGGTGCTTGGTGTCAGGAGGTGCTTGGTGTCATGAGGTGCGTGGTGTCAGGAGGTGCTTGGTGTCAGAAGGTGCTTGGTGTCAGGAGGTGCTTGGTGTCAGGAGGTGCTTGGTGTCAGGAGGTGCGTGGTGTCAGGTGGTGCGTGGTGTCAGGAGGTGTGTAGTGTCACGAGGTACATGGTTTCAGGAGGTGCTTGGTGTCAGGAGGTGCATGGTTTCAGGAGGTTCTTGGTTTCAGGAGGTGCTTGGTGTTAGGAGGTACTTGGTGTCAGGATGTGCTTGGTGTCAGGAGGTGCGTGGTATCAGGAGGTGCGTGGTGTCAGTAGGTGCGTGGTGTCAGGAGGTGCTTGGTGTCAGGAGGTGCTTGGTGTCAGGACGTGCTTGGTGTCAGGAGGTGCTTGGTGTCAGTAGGTGCGTGGTGTCAGGAGGTGCTTGGTGTCAGGAGGTGCTTGGTGTCAGGACGTGCTTGGTGTCAGGAGGTGCTTGGTGTCAGGAGGTGCTTGGTGTCAGGAGGTGCTTGGTGTCAGGACCTGCGTGGTGTCAGGAGGTGCTTGGTGTCAGGAGGTGCGTGGTGTCAGGAGGTGCGTGGTGTCAGGAGGTGCTTGGTGTCAGGAGGTGCTTGGTGTCAGGACGTGCGTGGTGTCAGGAGGTGCGTGGTGTCAGGAGGTGCTTGGTGTCAGGAGGTGCTTGGTGTCAGGAGGTGCTTGGTGTCAGGAGGTGCGTTGTGTCAGGAGGTGCTTGGTGTCAGGACCTGCGTGGTGTCAGGACCTGCGTGGTGTCAGGAGGTGCTTGGTGTCAGGAGGTGCTTGGTGTCAGGAGGTGCTTGGTGTCAGGAGCTGCTTGGTGTCAGGAGGTGCGTGGTGTCAGGTGGTGCGTGGTTGCAGGAGGTGCGTAGTGTCACGAGGTACATGGTTTCAGGAGGTGCTTGTTGTCAGGAGGTGCATGGTTTCAGGAGGTTCTTGGTTTCAGGAGGTGCTTGGTGTTAGGAGGTGCTTGGTGTCAGGAGGTGCTTGGTGTCAGGAGGTGCGTGGTGTCAGGAGGTGCTTGGTGTCAGGAGGTGCTTGGTGTCAGGAGGTGCGTGGTGTCAGGAGGTGCTTGTTGTCAGGACCTGCGTGGTGTCAGGAGGTGCTTGGTGTCAGGAGGTGCGTGGTGTCAGGAGGTGCGTGGTGTCAGGAGGTGCTTGGTGTCAGGAGGTGCTTGGTGTCAGGAGGTGCTTGGTGTCAGGAGGTGCGTGGTGTCAGGAGGTGCTTGGTGTCAGGAGGTGCTTGGTGTCAGGAGGTGCTTGGTGTCAGGACGTGCGTGGTGTCAGGAGGTGCGTGGTGTCAGGAGGTGCTTGGTGTCAGGAGGTGCTTGGTGTCAGGAGGTGCTTGGTGTCAGGACCTGCGTGGTGTCAGGAGGTGCTTGGTGTCAGGAGCTGCTTGGTGTCAGGAGGTGCGTGGTGTCAGGAGGTGCTTGGTGTCAGGAGGTGCTTGGTGTCAGGACGTGCGTGGTGTCAGGAGGTGCGTGGTGTCAGGAGGTGCTTGGTGTCAGGAGGTGCTTGGTGTCAGGAGGTGCTTGGTGTCAGGAGGTGCGTGGTGTCAGGAGGTGCTTGGTGTCAGGAGGTGCTTGGTGTCAGGAGGTGCTTGGTGTCAGGACGTGCGTGGTGTCAGGAGGTGCGTGGTGTCAGGAGGTGCTTGGTGTCAGGAGGTGCTTGGTGTCAGGAGGTGCTTGGTGTCAGGACCTGCGTGGTGTCAGGAGGTGCTTGGTGTCAGGAGCTGCTTGGTGTCAGGAGGTGCGTGGTGTCAGGAGGTGCTTGGTGTCAGGAGGTGCTTGGTGTCAGGAGGTGCTTGGTGTCAGGAGGTGCTTGGTGTCAGGAGGTGCTTGGTGTCAGGAGGTGCGTGGTGTCAGGTGGTGCGTGGTGTCAGGAGGTGTGTAGTGTCACGAGGTACATGGTTTCAGGAGGTGCTTGGTGTCAGGAGGTGCATGGTTTCAGGAGGTTCTTGGTTTCAGGAGGTGCTTGGTGTTAGGAGGTACTTGGTGTCAGGATGTGCTTGGTGTCAGGAGGTGCGTGGTATCAGGAGGTGCGTGGTGTCAGTAGGTGCGTGGTGTCAGGAGCTGCTTGGTGTCAGGAGGTGCTTGGTGTCAGGACGTGCTTGGTGTCAGGAGGTGCTTGGTGTCAGTAGGTGCGTGGTGTCAGGAGGTGCTTGGTGTCAGGAGGTGCTTGGTGTCAGGACGTGCTTGGTGTCAGGAGGTGCTTGGTGTCAGGAGGTGCTTGGTGTCAGGACGTGCGTGGTGTCAGGAGGTGCGTGGTGTCAGGAGGTGCTTGGTGTCAGGAGGTGCTTGGTGTCAGGAGGTGCTTGGTGTCAGGAGGTGCGTTGTGTCAGGAGGTGCTTGGTGTCAGGACCTGCGTGGTGTCAGGACCTGCGTGGTGTCAGGAGGTGCTTGGTGTCAGGAGGTGCTTGGTGTCAGGAGGTGCTTGGTGTCAGGAGCTGCTTGGTGTCAGGAGGTGCGTGGTGTCAGGTGGTGCGTGGTTGCAGGAGGTGCGTAGTGTCACGAGGTACATGGTTTCAGGAGGTGCTTGTTGTCAGGAGGTGCATGGTTTCAGGAGGTTCTTGGTTTCAGGAGGTGCTTGGTGTTAGGAGGTGCTTGGTGTCAGGAGGTGCTTGGTGTCAGGAGGTGCGTGGTGTCAGGAGGTGCTTGGTGTCAGGAGGTGCTTGGTGTCAGGAGGTGCGTGGTGTCAGGAGGTGCTTGTTGTCAGGACCTGCGTGGTGTCAGGAGGTGCTTGGTGTCAGGAGGTGCGTGGTGTCAGGAGGTGCGTGGTGTCAGGAGGTGCTTGGTGTCAGGAGGTGCTTGGTGTCAGGAGGTGCGTGGTGTCAGGAGGTGCTTGGTGTCAGGAGGTGCTTGGTGTCAGGAGGTGCTTGGTGTCAGGACGTGCGTGGTGTCAGGAGGTGCGTGGTGTCAGGAGGTGCTTGGTGTCAGGAGGTGCTTGGTGTCAGGAGGTGCTTGGTGTCAGGACCTGCGTGGTGTCAGGAGGTGCTTGGTGTCAGGAGCTGCTTGGTGTCAGGAGGTGCGTGGTGTCAGGAGGTGCTTGGTGTCAGGAGGTGCTTGGTGTCAGGACGTGCGTGGTGTCAGGAGGTGCGTGGTGTCAGGAGGTGCTTGGTGTCAGGAGGTGCTTGGTGTCAGGAGGTGCTTGGTGTCAGGAGGTGCGTGGTGTCAGGAGGTGCTTGGTGTCAGGAGGTGCTTGGTGTCAGGAGGTGCTTGGTGTCAGGACGTGCGTGGTGTCAGGAGGTGCGTGGTGTCAGGAGGTGCTTGGTGTCAGGAGGTGCTTGGTGTCAGGAGGTGCTTGGTGTCAGGACCTGCGTGGTGTCAGGAGGTGCTTGGTGTCAGGAGCTGCTTGGTGTCAGGAGGTGCGTGGTGTCAGGAGGTGCTTGGTGTCAGGAGGTGCTTGGTGTCAGGAGGTGCGTGGTGTCAGGAGGTGCGTGGTGTCAGGAGGTGCTTGGTGTCAGGAGGTGCTTGGTGTCAGGAGGTGCTTGGTGTCAGGAGGTGCGTGGTGTCAGGAGGTGCGTGGTGTCAGGAGGTGCTTGGTGTCAGGAGGTGCGTGGTGTCAGGAGGTGCTTGTTGTCAGGACCTGCGTGGTGTCAGGAGGTGCTTGGTGTCAGGAGGTGCGTGGTGTCAGGAGGTGCGTGGTGTCAGGAGGTGCTTGGTGTCAGGAGGTGCTTGGTGTCAGGAGGTGCTTGGTGTCAGGAGGTGCGTGGTGTCAGGAGGTGCTTGGTGTCAGGAGGTGCTTGGTGTCAGGAGGTGCTTGGTGTCAGGACGTGCGTGGTGTCAGGAGGTGCGTGGTGTCAGGAGGTGCTTGGTGTCAGGAGGTGCTTGGTGTCAGGAGGTGCTTGGTGTCAGGACCTGCGTGGTGTCAGGAGGTGCTTGGTGTCAGGAGCTGCTTGGTGTCAGGAGGTGCGTGGTGTCAGGAGGTGCTTGGTGTCAGGAGGTGCTTGGTGTCAGGAGGTGCTTGGTGTCAGGACGTGCGTGGTGTCAGGAGGTGCGTGGTGTCAGGAGGTGCTTGGTGTCAGGAGGTGCTTGGTGTCAGGAGGTGCTTGGTGTCAGGAGGTGCGTGGTGTCAGGAGGTGCTTGGTGTCAGGAGGTGCTTGGTGTCCGGAGGTGCGTGGTGTCAGGAGGTGCTTGGTGTCAGGACCTGCGTGGTGTCAGGAGGTGCTTGGTGTCAGGAGGTGCGTGGTGTCAGGAGGTGCGTGGTGTCAGGAGGTGCGTGGTGTCAGGAGGTGCTTGGTGTCAGGAGGTGCTTGGTGTCAGGACGTGCGTGGTGTCAGGAGGTGCGTGGTGTCAGGAGGTGCTTGGTGTCAGGAGGTGCTTGGTGTCAGGAGGTGCTTGGTGTCAGGAGGTGCTTGGTGTCAGGACGTGCGTGGTGTCAGGAGGTGCGTGGTGTCAGGAGGTGCGTGGTGTCAGGAGGTGCTTGGTGTCAGGAGGTGCTTGGTGTCAGGAGGTGCTTGGTGTCAGGAGGTGCGTGGTGTCAGGAGGTGCTTGGTGTCAGGACCTGCGTGGTGTCAGGAGGTGCTTGGTGTCAGGAGGTGCGTGGTGTCAGGAGGTGCGTGGTGTCAGGAGGTGCTTGGTGTCAGGAGGTGCTTGGTGTCAGGACGTGCGTGGTGTCAGGAGGTGCGTGGTGTCAGGAGGTGCTTGGTGTCAGGAGGTGCTTGGTGTCAGGAGGTGCGTGGTGTCAGGAGGTGCTTGGTGTCAGGAGGTGCTTGGTGTCAGGAGGTGCTTGGTGTCAGGAGCTGCTTGGTGTCAGGAGGTGCGTGGTGTCAGGTGGTGCGTGGTGTCAGGAGGTGTGTAGTGTCACGAGGTACATGGTTTCAGGAGGTGCTTGGTGTCAGGAGGTGCATGGTTTCAGGAGGTTCTTGGTTTCAGGAGGTGCTTGGTGTTAGGAGGTACTTGGTGTCAGGATGTGCTTGGTGTCAGGAGGTGCGTGGTATCAGGAGGTGCGTGGTGTCAGTAGGTGCGTGGTGTCAGGAGGTGCTTGGTGTCAGGAGGTGCTTGGTGTCAGGACGTGCTTGGTGTCAGGAGGTGCTTGGTGTCAGGAGGTGCTTTGTGTCAGGAGGTGCTTGGTGTCAGGACCTGCGTGGTGTCAGGAGGTGCTTGGTGTCAGGAGGTGCGTGGTGTCAGGAGGTGCGTGGTGTCAGGAGGTGCTTGGTGTCAGGAGGTGCTTGGTGTCAGGACGTGCGTGGTGTCAGGAGGTGCGTGGTGTCAGGAGGTGCTTGGTGTCAGGAGGTGCTTGGTGTCAGGAGGTGCGTGGTGTCAGGAGGTGCTTGGTGTCAGGACCTGCGTGGTGTCAGGACCTGCGTGGTGTCAGGAGGTGCTTGGTGTCAGGAGGTGCTTGGTGTCAGGAGGTGCTTGGTGTCAGGAGCTGCTTGGTGTCAGGAGGTGCGTGGTGTCAGGTGGTGCGTGGTTGCAGGAGGTGCGTAGTGTAACGAGGTACATGGTTTCAGGAGGTGCTTGTTGTCAGGAGGTGCATGGTTTCAGGAGGTTCTTGGTTTCAGGAGGTGCTTGGTGTTAGGAGGTGCTTGGTGTCAGGAGGTGCTTGGTGTCAGGAGGTGCGTGGTGTCAGGAGGTGCGTGGTGTCAGGAGGTGCTTGGTGTCAGGAGGTGCTTGGTGTCAGGACCTGCATGGTGTCAGGAGGTGCTTGGTGTCAGGAGGTGCGTGGTGTCAGGAGGTGCGTGGTGTCAGGAGGTGCGTGGTGTCAGGAGGTGCTTGGTGTCAGGAGGTGCTTGGTGTCAGGAGGTGCTTGGTGTCAGGAGGTGCGTGGTGTCAGGAGGTGCTTGGTGTCAGGAAGTGCTTGGTGTCAGGAGGTGCTTGGTGTCAGGAGGTGCGTGGTGTCAGGAGGTGCGTGGTGTCAGGAGGTGCTTGGTGTCAGGAGGTGCTTGGTGTCAGGAGGTGCTTGGTGTCAGGACCTGCGTGGTGTCAGGAGGTGCTTGGTGTCAGGAGCTGCTTGGTGTCAGGAGGTGCGTGGTGTCAGGAGGTGCTTGGTGTCAGGAGGTGCGTGGTGTCAGGACGTGCGTGGTGTCAGGAGGTGCGTGGTGTCAGGAGGTGCTTGGTGTCAGGAGGTGCTTGGTGTCAGGAGGTGCTTGGTGTCAGGAGGTGCGTGGTGTCAGGAGGTGCTTGGTGTCAGGAGGTGCGTGGTGTCAGGAGGTGCTTGGTGTCAGGAGGTGCTTGGTGTCAGGAGGTGCGTGGTGTCAGGAGGTGCTTGGTGTCAGGAGGTGCTTGGTGTCAGGAGGTGCTTGGTGTCAGGAGCTGCTTGGTGTCAGGAGGTGCGTGGTGTCAGGTGGTGCGTGGTGTCAGGAGGTGTGTAGTGTCACGAGGTACATGGTTTCAGGAGGTGCTTGGTGTCAGGAGGTGCATGGTTTCAGGAGGTTCTTGGTTTCAGGAGGTGCTTGGTGTTAGGAGGTGCTTGGTGTCAGGATGTGCTTGGTGTCAGGAGGTGCGTGGTATCAGGAGGTGCGTGGTGTCAGGAGGTGCTTGGTGTCAGGAGGTGCGTGGTGTCAGGAGGTGCTTGGTGTCAGGAGCTGCTTGGTGTCAGGAGGTGCGTGGTGTCAGGTGGTGCGTGGTGTCAGGAGGTGTGTAGTGTCACGAGGTACATGGTTTCAGGAGGTGCTTGGTGTCAGAAGGTGCATGGTTTCAGGAGGTTCTTGGTTTCAGGAGGTGCTTGGTGTCAGGATGTGCTTGGTGTCAGGAGGTGCGTGGTATCAGGAGGTGCGTGGTGTCAGGAGGTGCATGGTGTCAGGAGGTGCTTGGTGTCAGGAGGTGAGTGGTGTCAGGAGGTGCGTGGTGTCAGGAGGTGCTTGTTGTCAGGAGGTGAGTGGTGTCAGGAGGTGCTTGGTGTCAGGAGGTGCGGACTGACTGGTGTCAGTGATTATGCTAGAATGAGGACTGACTGGTGGTAGTGATTATACTAGACTGAGGACTGACTGGTGGCAGTTATTATACTAGACTGAGGACTGACTGGAGGTAGTGATTATACTAGACTGAGGACTGACTGGTGGCAGTGATTATACTAGACTGAGGACTGACATACTAGACTGAGGACTGACTGGTGGCAGTGATTATACTGGACTGAGGACTGATTGGTGGCAGTGATTATACTAGACTTAGGACTGACTGGTGGTAGTGATTATACTAGACTGATGAATAACTGGTGATAATGATTATACTAGACTGAGGACTGACTGGAGGTAGTGATTATACTAGACTGAGGAGTGACCGGTGGTAGTGATAATACTAGACTGATGACTGACTGGTGGCAGTGATTACAGTAGACTGAGGTCTGACTGGTGGCAGTGATTACAGTAGACTGAGGACTGACTGGTGGCAGTGATTATACTAGACTGAGGACTGACTGGTAATAGTGATTATACCAGACTGAGGACTGACTGGTGATGGAGGATAAAGTAGATTGAGGTCTGACTCAGTGGAAGTGGTTAAACAGTGCCAGAAAATGCTACAGCAAAACCCTAGATATGTAAACAGTCCCTGTAAATAAGACAGCCTTTCAGGACTACTGATGGAATAGAAAAATTGAGAACTCACCTTTGGCCTTATCACTGCTGTGCCTGTAGAGCTGGGATCAGAGAGTCTCCGCTGTCACCAAAAACTCTAAGTACAATGATGACAGCTGATAATAAGATGTCAGGTGGAGTGAGGAGGATTTAAATACTGACAGTTGGTGTCAGGAGGTGCGTGGTGTCAGGAGGTGCGTGGTGTCAGGAGGTGCGTGGTGTCAGGAGGTGCTTGGTGTCAGGAGGTGCTTGGTGTCAGGAGGTGCGTGGTGTCAGGACCTGCGTGGTGTCAGGAGGTGCTTGGTGTCAGGAGGTGCTTGGTGTCAGGACGTGCGTGGTGTCAGGAGGTGCGTGGTGTCAGGAGGTGCTTGGTGTCAGGAGGTGCTTGGTGTCAGGAGGTGCTTGCTGTCAGGAGGTGCGTGGTGTCAGGAGGTGCGTGGTGTCAGGAGGTGCTTGGTGTCAGGAGGTGCTTGGTGTCAGGACGTGCGTGGTGTCAGGAGGTGCGTGGTGTCAGGAGGTGCTTGGTGTCAGGAGGTGCTTGGTGTCAGGAGGTGCTTGGTGTCAGGACCTGCGTGGTGTCAGGAGGTGCTTGGTGTCAGGAGCTGCTTGGTGTCAGGAGGTGCGTGGTGTCAGGAGGTGCTTGGTGTCAGGAGGTGCTTGGTGTCAGGACGTGCGTGGTGTCAGGAGGTGCGTGGTGTCAGGAGGTGCTTGGTGTCAGGAGGTGCTTGGTGTCAGGAGGTGCTTGGTGTCAGGAGGTGCGTGGTGTAAGGAGGTGCTTGGTGTCAGGACCTGCGTGGTGTCAGGAGGTGCTTGGTGTCAGGAGGTGCGTGGTGTCAGGAGGTGCGTGGTGTCAGGAGGTGCTTGGAGTCAGGAGGTGCTTGGTGTCAGGACGTGCGTGGTGTCAGGAGGTGCGTGGTGTCAGGAGGTGCTTGGTGTCAGGAGGTGCTTGGTGTCATGAGGTGCGTGGTGTCAGGAGGTGCTTGGTGTCAGGAGGTGCTTGGTGTCAGGAGGTGCTTGGTGTCAGGAGGTGCTTGGTGTCAGGAGCTGCTTGGTGTCAGGAGGTGCGTGGTGTCAGGTGGTGCGTGGTGTCAGGAGGTGTGTAGTGTCACGAGGTACATGGTTTCAGGAGGTGCTTGGTGTCAGGAGGTACATGGTTTCAGGAGGTTCTTGGTTTCAGGAGGTGCTTGGTGTTAGGAGGTACTTGGTGTCAGGATGTGCTTGGTGTCAGGAGGTGCGTGGTATCAGGAGGTGCGTGGTGTCAGTAGGTGCGTGGTGTCAGGAGGTGCTTGGTGTCAGGAGGTGCTTGGTGTCAGGACGTGCTTGGTGTCAGGAGGTGCTTGGTGTCAGGAGGTGCTTGGTGTCAGGAGGTGCTTGGTGTCAGGACCTGCGTGGTGTCAGGAGGTGCTTGGTGTCAGGAGGTGCGTGGTGTCAGGAGGTGCGTGGTGTCAGGAGGTGCTTGGTGTCAGGAGGTGCTTGGTGTCAGGACGTGCGTGGTGTCAGGAGGTGCGTGGTGTCAGGAGGTGCTTGGTGTCAGGAGGTGCTTGGTGTCAGGAGGTGCTTGGTGTCAGGAGGTGCGTGGTGTCAGGAGGTGCTTGGTGTCAGGACCTGCGTGGTGTCAGGACCTGCATGGTGTCAGGAGGTGCTTGGTGTCAGGAGGTGCTTGGTGTCAGGAGGTGCTTGGTGTCAGGAGCTGCTTGGTGTCAGGAGGTGCGTGGTGTCAGGTGGTGCGTGGTTGCAGGAGGTGCGTAGTGTCACGAGGTACATGGTTTCAGGAGGTGCTTGTTGTCAGGAGGTGCATGGTTTCAGGAGGTTCTTGGTTTCAGGAGGTGCTTGGTGTTAGGAGGTGCTTGGTGTCAGGAGGTGCGTGGTGTCAGGAGGTGCTTGGTGTCAGGACCTGCGTGGTGTCAGGAGGTGCGTGGTGTCAGGTGGTGCGTGGTTGCAGGAGGTGCGTAGTGTCACGAGGTACATGGTTTCAGGAGGTGCTTGTTGTCAGGAGGTGCATGGTTTCAGGAGGTTCTTGGTTTCAGGAGGTGCTTGGTGTTAGGAGGTGCTTGGTGTCAGGAGGTGCGTGGTGTCAGGAGGTGCTTGGTGTCAGGAGGTGCGTGGTGTCAGGAGGTGCGTGGTGTCAGGAGGTGCGTGGTGTCAGGAGGTGCTTGGTGTCAGGAGGTGCTTGGTGTCAGGAGGTGCTTGGTGTCAGGAGGTGCGTGGTGTCAGGAGGTGCTTGGTGTCAGGAGGTGCTTGGTGTCAGGAGGTGCTTGGTGTCAGGACGTGCGTGGTGTCAGGAGGTGCGTGGTGTCAGGAGGTGCTTGGTGTCAGGAGGTGCTTGGTGTCAGGAGGTGCTTGGTGTCAGGACCTGCGTGGTGTCAGGAGGTGCTTGGTGTCAGGAGCTGCTTGGTGTCAGGAGGTGCGTGGTGTCAGGAGGTGCTTGGTGTCAGGAGGTGCTTGGTGTCAGGACGTGCGTGGTGTCAGGAGGTGCGTGGTGTCAGGAGGTGCTTGGTGTCAGGAGGTGCTTGGTGTCAGGAGGTGCTTGGTGTCAGGAGGTGCGTGGTGTCAGGAGGTGCTTGGTGTCAGGAGGTGCTTGGTGTCAGGAGGTGCGTGGTGTCAGGAGGTGCTTGGTGTCAGGACCTGCGTGGTGTCAGGAGGTGCTTGGTGTCAGGAGGTGCGTGGTGTCAGGAGGTGCTTGGTGTCAGGAGGTGCTTGGTGTCAGGACGTGCGTGGTGTCAGGAGGTGCGTGGTGTCAGGAGGTGCTTGGTGTCAGGAGGTGCTTGGTGTCAGGAGGTGCGTGGTGTCAGGAGGTGCTTGGTGTCAGGAGGTGCTTGGTGTCAGGAGGTGCTTGGTGTCAGGAGGTGCTTGGTGTCAGGATGTGCTTGGTGTCAGGAGGTGCGTGGTATCAGGAGGTGCGTGGTGTCAGGAGGTGCTTGGTGTCAGGAGGTGCGTGGTGTCAGGAGGTGCTTGGTGTCAGGAGCTGCTTGGTGTCAGGAGGTGCGTGGTGTCAGGTGGTGCGTGGTGTCAGGAGGTGTGTAGTGTCACGAGGTACATGGTTTCAGGAGGTGCTTGGTGTCAGAAGGTGCATGGTTTCAGGAGGTTCTTGGTGTCAGGATGTGCTTGGTGTCAGGAGGTGCGTGGTATCAGGAGGTGCGTGGTGTCAGGAGGTGCATGGTGTCAGGAGGTGCTTGGTGTCAGGAGCTGAGTGGAGTCAGGAGGTGCGTGGTGTCAGGAGGTGCTTGTTGTCAGGAGGTGAGTGGTGTCAGGAGGTGCTTGGTGTCAGGAGGTGCGTGGAGTCAGGAGGTGCTTGGTGTCAGGAGGTGCGGACTGACTGGTGTCAGTGATTATGCTAGAATGAGGACTGACTGGTGGCAGTGATTATACTAGACTGAGGACTGACTGGTGGCAGTGATTATACTAGACTGAGGACTGACTGGTGGCAGTGATTATACTAGACTGAGGACTGACTGGAGGTAGTGATTATACTAGACTGAGGACTGACTGGTGGCAGTGATTATGCTAGAATGAGGACTGACTGGTGGTAGTGATTATACTAGACTGAGGACTGACTGGTGGCAGTGATTATACTAGACTGAGGACTGACTGGAGGTAGTGATTATACTAGACTGAGGACTGACTGGTGGCAGTGATTATACTAGACTGAGGACTGACATACTAGACTGAGGACTGACTGGTGGCAGTGATTATACTGGACTGAGGACTGATTGGTGGCAGTGATTATACTAGACTTAGGACTGACTGGTGGTAGTGATTATACTAGACTGATGAATAACTGGTGGCAGTGATTACAGTAGACTGAGGACTGACTGGTGGCAGTGATTATACTAGACTGAGGACTGACTGGTGGTAGTGATTATACTAGACTGAGGACTGACTGGTGTTAGTGATTATACTAGACTGAGGAGTGACCGGTGGTAGTGATAATACTAGACTGATGACTGACTGGTGGCAGTGATTACAGTAGACTGAGGTCTGACTGGTGGCAGTGATTACAGTAGACTGAGGACTGACTGGTGGCAGTGATTATACTAGACTGAGGACTGACTGGTAATAGTGATTATACTAGACTGAGGACTGACTGGTGATGGAGTATAAAGTAGATTGAGGTCTGACTCGGTGGAAGTGGTTAAACAGTGCCAGAAAATGCTACAGCAAAACCCTAGATATGTAAACAGTCCCTGTAAATAAGACAGCCTTTCAGGACTACTGATGGAATAGAAAAATTGAGAACTCACCTTTGGCCTTATCACTGCTGTGCCTGTAGAGCTGGGATCAGAGAGTCTCCGCTGTCACCAAAAACTCTAAGTACAATGATGACAGCTGATAATAAGATGTCAGGTGGAGTGAGGAGGATTTAAATATTGACAGTTGGTGTCAGGAGGTGCGTGGTGTCAGGAGGTGCGTGGTGTCAGGAGGTGCGTGGTGTCAGGAGGTGCGTGGTGTCAGGAGGTGCTTGGTGTCAGGAGGTGCTTGGTGTCAGGAGGTGCGTGGTGTCAGGAGGTGCGTGGTGTCAGGAGGTGCTTGGTGTCAGGAGGTGCTTGGTGTCAGGACGTGCTTGGTGTCAGGAGGTGCGTGGTGTCAGGAGGTGCGTGGTGTCAGGAGGTGCTTGGTGTCAGGAGGTGCTTGGTGTCAGGACGTGCTTGGTGTCAGGAGGTGCGTGGTGTCAGGAGGTGCGTGGTGTCAGGAGGTGCTTGGTGTCAGGAGGTGCTTGGTGTCAGGACGTGCTTGGTGTCAGGAGGTGCGTGGTGTCAGGAGGTGCTTGGTGTCAGGAGGTGCTTGGTGTCAGGAGGTGCTTGGTGTCAGGAGGTGCGTGGTGTCAGGAGGTGCTTGGTGTCACGAGGTGCTTGGTGTCAGGAGGTGCTTGGTGTCAGGAGGTGCGTGGTGTCAGGAGGTGCGTGGTGTCAGGAGGTGCGTGGTGTCAGGAGGTGCGTGGTGTCAGGAGGTGCGTGGTGTCAGGAGGTGCTTGGTGTCAGGAGGTGCTTGGTGTCAGGAGGTGCGTGGTGTCAGGACCTGCGTGGTGTCAGGAGGTGCTTGGTGTCAGGAGGTGCTTGGTGTCAGGACGTGCGTGGTGTCAGGAGGTGCGTGGTGTCAGGAGGTGCTTGGTGTCAGGAGGTGCTTGGTGTCAGGAGGTGCTTGGTGTCAGGACCTGCGTGGTGTCAGGAGGTGCTTGGTGTCAGGAGCTGCTTGGTGTCAGGAGGTGCGTGGTGTCAGGAGGTGCTTGGTGTCAGGAGGTGCTTGGTGTCAGGACGTGCGTGGTGTCAGGAGGTGCGTGGTGTCAGGAGGTGCTTGGTGTCAGGAGGTGCTTGGTGTCAGGAGGTGCGTGGTGTCAGGAGGTGCGTGGTGTCAGGAGGTGCTTGGTGTCAGGAGGTGCGTGGTGTCAGGAGGTGCTTGGAGTAAGGACCTGCGTGGTGTCAGGAGGTGCTTGGTGTCAGGAGGTGCGTGGTGTCAGGAGGTGCGTGGTGTCAGGAGGCGCTTGGTGTCAGGAGGTGCTTGGTGTCAGGAGGTGCGTGGTGTCAGGAGGTGCGTGGTGTCAGGAGGTGCGTGGTGTCAGGAGGTGCGTGGTGTCAGGAGGTGCTTGGTGTCAGGAGGTGCTTGGTGTCAGGAGGTGCTTGGTGTCAGGAGGTGCGTGGTGTCAGGACCTGCGTGGTGTCAGGAGGTGCTTGGTGTCAGGAGGTGCTTGGTGTCAGGACGTGCGTGGTGTCAGGAGGTGCGTGGTGTCAGGAGGTGCTTGGTGTCAGGAGGTGCTTGGTGTCAGGAGGTGCTTGGTGTCAGGACCTGCGTGGTGTCAGGAGGTGCTTGGTGTCAGGAGCTGCTTGGTGTCAGGAGGTGCGTGGTGTCAGGAGGTGCTTGGTGTCAGGAGGTGCTTGGTGTCAGGAGGTGCTTGGTGTCAGGAGGTGCTTGGTGTCAGGAGGTGCTTGGTGTCAGGAGGTGCGTGGTGTCAGGTGGTGCGTGGTGTCAGGAGGTGTGTAGTGTCACGAGGTACATGGTTTCAGGAGGTGCTTGGTGTCAGGAGGTGCATGGTTTCAGGAGGTTCTTGGTTTCAGGAGGTGCTTGGTGTTAGGAGGTACTTGGTGTCAGGATGTGCTTGGTGTCAGGAGGTGCGTGGTATCAGGAGGTGCGTGGTGTCAGTAGGTGCGTGGTGTCAGGAGCTGCTTGGTGTCAGGAGGTGCTTGGTGTCAGGACGTGCTTGGTGTCAGGAGGTGCTTGGTGTCAGTAGGTGCGTGGTGTCAGGAGGTGCTTGGTGTCAGGAGGTGCTTGGTGTCAGGACGTGCTTGGTGTCAGGAGGTGCTTGGTGTCAGGAGGTGCTTGGTGTCAGGACGTGCGTGGTGTCAGGAGGTGCGTGGTGTCAGGAGGTGCTTGGTGTCAGGAGGTGCTTGGTGTCAGGAGGTGCTTGGTGTCAGGAGGTGCGTTGTGTCAGGAGGTGCTTGGTGTCAGGACCTGCGTGGTGTCAGGACCTGCGTGGTGTCAGGAGGTGCTTGGTGTCAGGAGGTGCTTGGTGTCAGGAGGTGCTTGGTGTCAGGAGCTGCTTGGTGTCAGGAGGTGCGTGGTGTCAGGTGGTGCGTGGTTGCAGGAGGTGCGTAGTGTCACGAGGTACATGGTTTCAGGAGGTGCTTGTTGTCAGGAGGTGCATGGTTTCAGGAGGTTCTTGGTTTCAGGAGGTGCTTGGTGTTAGGAGGTGCTTGGTGTCAGGAGGTGCTTGGTGTCAGGAGGTGCGTGGTGTCAGGAGGTGCTTGGTGTCAGGAGGTGCTTGGTGTCAGGAGGTGCGTGGTGTCAGGAGGTGCTTGTTGTCAGGACCTGCGTGGTGTCAGGAGGTGCTTGGTGTCAGGAGGTGCGTGGTGTCAGGAGGTGCGTGGTGTCAGGAGGTGCTTGGTGTCAGGAGGTGCTTGGTGTCAGGAGGTGCGTGGTGTCAGGAGGTGCTTGGTGTCAGGAGGTGCTTGGTGTCAGGAGGTGCTTGGTGTCAGGACGTGCGTGGTGTCAGGAGGTGCGTGGTGTCAGGAGGTGCTTGGTGTCAGGAGGTGCTTGGTGTCAGGAGGTGCTTGGTGTCAGGACCTGCGTGGTGTCAGGAGGTGCTTGGTGTCAGGAGCTGCTTGGTGTCAGGAGGTGCGTGGTGTCAGGAGGTGCTTGGTGTCAGGAGGTGCTTGGTGTCAGGACGTGCGTGGTGTCAGGAGGTGCGTGGTGTCAGGAGGTGCTTGGTGTCAGGAGGTGCTTGGTGTCAGGAGGTGCTTGGTGTCAGGAGGTGCGTGGTGTCAGGAGGTGCTTGGTGTCAGGAGGTGCTTGGTGTCAGGAGGTGCTTGGTGTCAGGACGTGCGTGGTGTCAGGAGGTGCGTGGTGTCAGGAGGTGCTTGGTGTCAGGAGGTGCTTGGTGTCAGGAGGTGCTTGGTGTCAGGACCTGCGTGGTGTCAGGAGGTGCTTGGTGTCAGGAGCTGCTTGGTGTCAGGAGGTGCGTGGTGTCAGGAGGTGCTTGGTGTCAGGAGGTGCTTGGTGTCAGGAGGTGCGTGGTGTCAGGAGGTGCGTGGTGTCAGGAGGTGCTTGGTGTCAGGAGGTGCTTGGTGTCAGGAGGTGCTTGGTGTCAGGAGGTGCGTGGTGTCAGGAGGTGCGTGGTGTCAGGAGGTGCTTGGTGTCAGGAGGTGCGTGGTGTCAGGAGGTGCTTGTTGTCAGGACCTGCGTGGTGTCAGGAGGTGCTTGGTGTCAGGAGGTGCGTGGTGTCAGGAGGTGCGTGGTGTCAGGAGGTGCTTGGTGTCAGGAGGTGCTTGGTGTCAGGAGGTGCTTGGTGTCAGGAGGTGCGTGGTGTCAGGAGGTGCTTGGTGTCAGGAGGTGCTTGGTGTCAGGAGGTGCTTGGTGTCAGGACGTGCGTGGTGTCAGGAGGTGCGTGGTGTCAGGAGGTGCTTGGTGTCAGGAGGTGCTTGGTGTCAGGAGGTGCTTGGTGTCAGGACCTGCGTGGTGTCAGGAGGTGCTTGGTGTCAGGAGCTGCTTGGTGTCAGGAGGTGCGTGGTGTCAGGAGGTGCTTGGTGTCAGGAGGTGCTTGGTGTCAGGAGGTGCTTGGTGTCAGGACGTGCGTGGTGTCAGGAGGTGCGTGGTGTCAGGAGGTGCTTGGTGTCAGGAGGTGCTTGGTGTCAGGAGGTGCTTGGTGTCAGGAGGTGCGTGGTGTCAGGAGGTGCTTGGTGTCAGGAGGTGCTTGGTGTCAGGAGGTGCGTGGTGTCAGGAGGTGCTTGGTGTCAGGACCTGCGTGGTGTCAGGAGGTGCTTGGTGTCAGGAGGTGCGTGGTGTCAGGAGGTGCGTGGTGTCAGGAGGTGCGTGGTGTCAGGAGGTGCTTGGTGTCAGGAGGTGCTTGGTGTCAGGACGTGCGTGGTGTCAGGAGGTGCTTGGTGTCAGGAGGTGCTTGGTGTCAGGAGGTGCTTGGTGTCAGGAGGTGCTTGGTGTCAGGACGTGCGTGGTGTCAGGAGGTGCGTGGTGTCAGGAGGTGCGTGGTGTCAGGAGGTGCTTGGTGTCAGGAGGTGCTTGGTGTCAGGAGGTGCTTGGTGTCAGGAGGTGCGTGGTGTCAGGAGGTGCTTGGTGTCAGGACCTGCGTGGTGTCAGGAGGTGCTTGGTGTCAGGAGGTGCGTGGTGTCAGGAGGTGCGTGGTGTCAGGAGGTGCTTGGTGTCAGGAGGTGCTTGGTGTCAGGACGTGCGTGGTGTCAGGAGGTGCGTGGTGTCAGGAGGTGCTTGGTGTCAGGAGGTGCTTGGTGTCAGGAGGTGCGTGGTGTCAGGAGGTGCTTGGTGTCAGGAGGTGCTTGGTGTCAGGAGGTGCTTGGTGTCAGGAGCTGCTTGGTGTCAGGAGGTGCGTGGTGTCAGGTGGTGCGTGGTGTCAGGAGGTGTGTAGTGTCACGAGGTACATGGTTTCAGGAGGTGCTTGGTGTCAGGAGGTGCATGGTTTCAGGAGGTTCTTGGTTTCAGGAGGTGCTTGGTGTTAGGAGGTACTTGGTGTCAGGATGTGCTTGGTGTCAGGAGGTGCGTGGTATCAGGAGGTGCGTGGTGTCAGTAGGTGCGTGGTGTCAGGAGGTGCTTGGTGTCAGGAGGTGCTTGGTGTCAGGACGTGCTTGGTGTCAGGAGGTGCTTGGTGTCAGGAGGTGCTTTGTGTCAGGAGGTGCTTGGTGTCAGGACCTGCGTGGTGTCAGGAGGTGCTTGGTGTCAGGAGGTGCGTGGTGTCAGGAGGTGCGTGGTGTCAGGAGGTGCTTGGTGTCAGGAGGTGCTTGGTGTCAGGACGTGCGTGGTGTCAGGAGGTGCGTGGTGTCAGGAGGTGCTTGGTGTCAGGAGGTGCTTGGTGTCAGGAGGTGCGTGGTGTCAGGAGGTGCTTGGTGTCAGGACCTGCGTGGTGTCAGGACCTGCGTGGTGTCAGGAGGTGCTTGGTGTCAGGAGGTGCTTGGTGTCAGGAGGTGCTTGGTGTCAGGAGCTGCTTGGTGTCAGGAGGTGCGTGGTGTCAGGTGGTGCGTGGTTGCAGGAGGTGCGTAGTGTAACGAGGTACATGGTTTCAGGAGGTGCTTGTTGTCAGGAGGTGCATGGTTTCAGGAGGTTCTTGGTTTCAGGAGGTGCTTGGTGTTAGGAGGTGCTTGGTGTCAGGAGGTGCTTGGTGTCAGGAGGTGCGTGGTGTCAGGAGGTGCGTGGTGTCAGGAGGTGCTTGGTGTCAGGAGGTGCTTGGTGTCAGGACCTGCATGGTGTCAGGAGGTGCTTGGTGTCAGGAGGTGCGTGGTGTCAGGAGGTGCGTGGTGTCAGGAGGTGCGTGGTGTCAGGAGGTGCTTGGTGTCAGGAGGTGCTTGGTGTCAGGAGGTGCTTGGTGTCAGGAGGTGCGTGGTGTCAGGAGGTGCTTGGTGTCAGGAAGTGCTTGGTGTCAGGAGGTGCTTGGTGTCAGGAGGTGCGTGGTGTCAGGAGGTGCGTGGTGTCAGGAGGTGCTTGGTGTCAGGAGGTGCTTGGTGTCAGGAGGTGCTTGGTGTCAGGACCTGCGTGGTGTCAGGAGGTGCTTGGTGTCAGGAGCTGCTTGGTGTCAGGAGGTGCGTGGTGTCAGGAGGTGCTTGGTGTCAGGAGGTGCGTGGTGTCAGGACGTGCGTGGTGTCAGGAGGTGCGTGGTGTCAGGAGGTGCTTGGTGTCAGGAGGTGCTTGGTGTCAGGAGGTGCTTGGTGTCAGGAGGTGCGTGGTGTCAGGAGGTGCTTGGTGTCAGGAGGTGCGTGGTGTCAGGAGGTGCTTGGTGTCAGGAGGTGCTTGGTGTCAGGAGGTGCGTGGTGTCAGGAGGTGCTTGGTGTCAGGAGGTGCTTGGTGTCAGGAGGTGCTTGGTGTCAGGAGCTGCTTGGTGTCAGGAGGTGCGTGGTGTCAGGTGGTGCGTGGTGTCAGGAGGTGTGTAGTGTCACGAGGTACATGGTTTCAGGAGGTGCTTGGTGTCAGGAGGTGCATGGTTTCAGGAGGTTCTTGGTTTCAGGAGGTGCTTGGTGTTAGGAGGTGCTTGGTGTCAGGATGTGCTTGGTGTCAGGAGGTGCGTGGTATCAGGAGGTGCGTGGTGTCAGGAGGTGCTTGGTGTCAGGAGGTGCGTGGTGTCAGGAGGTGCTTGGTGTCAGGAGCTGCTTGGTGTCAGGAGGTGCGTGGTGTCAGGTGGTGCGTGGTGTCAGGAGGTGTGTAGTGTCACGAGGTACATGGTTTCAGGAGGTGCTTGGTGTCAGAAGGTGCATGGTTTCAGGAGGTTCTTGGTTTCAGGAGGTGCTTGGTGTCAGGATGTGCTTGGTGTCAGGAGGTGCGTGGTATCAGGAGGTGCGTGGTGTCAGGAGGTGCATGGTGTCAGGAGGTGCTTGGTGTCAGGAGGTGAGTGGTGTCAGGAGGTGCGTGGTGTCAGGAGGTGCTTGTTGTCAGGAGGTGAGTGGTGTCAGGAGGTGCTTGGTGTCAGGAGGTGCGGACTGACTGGTGTCAGTGATTATGCTAGAATGAGGACTGACTGGTGGTAGTGATTATACTAGACTGAGGACTGACTGGTGGCAGTTATTATACTAGACTGAGGACTGACTGGAGGTAGTGATTATACTAGACTGAGGACTGACTGGTGGCAGTGATTATACTAGACTGAGGACTGACATACTAGACTGAGGACTGACTGGTGGCAGTGATTATACTGGACTGAGGACTGATTGGTGGCAGTGATTATACTAGACTTAGGACTGACTGGTGGTAGTGATTATACTAGACTGATGAATAACTGGTGATAATGATTATACTAGACTGAGGACTGACTGGAGGTAGTGATTATACTAGACTGAGGAGTGACCGGTGGTAGTGATAATACTAGACTGATGACTGACTGGTGGCAGTGATTACAGTAGACTGAGGTCTGACTGGTGGCAGTGATTACAGTAGACTGAGGACTGACTGGTGGCAGTGATTATACTAGACTGAGGACTGACTGGTAATAGTGATTATACCAGACTGAGGACTGACTGGTGATGGAGGATAAAGTAGATTGAGGTCTGACTCAGTGGAAGTGGTTAAACAGTGCCAGAAAATGCTACAGCAAAACCCTAGATATGTAAACAGTCCCTGTAAATAAGACAGCCTTTCAGGACTACTGATGGAATAGAAAAATTGAGAACTCACCTTTGGCCTTATCACTGCTGTGCCTGTAGAGCTGGGATCAGAGAGTCTCCGCTGTCACCAAAAACTCTAAGTACAATGATGACAGCTGATAATAAGATGTCAGGTGGAGTGAGGAGGATTTAAATACTGACAGTTGGTGTCAGGAGGTGCGTGGTGTCAGGAGGTGCGTGGTGTCAGGAGGTGCGTGGTGTCAGGAGGTGCTTGGTGTCAGGAGAAGCTTGGTGTCAGGAGGTGCGTGGTGTCAGGACCTGCGTGGTGTCAGGAGGTGCTTGGTGTCAGGAGGTGCTTGGTGTCAGGACGTGCGTGGTGTCAGGAGGTGCGTGGTGTCAGGAGGTGCTTGGTGTCAGGAGGTGCTTGGTGTCAGGAGGTGCTTGCTGTCAGGAGGTGCGTGGTGTCAGGAGGTGCGTGGTGTCAGGAGGTGCTTGGTGTCAGGAGGTGCTTGGTGTCAGGACGTGCGTGGTGTCAGGAGGTGCGTGGTGTCAGGAGGTGCTTGGTGTCAGGAGGTGCTTGGTGTCAGGAGGTGCTTGGTGTCAGGACCTGCGTGGTGTCAGGAGGTGCTTGGTGTCAGGAGCTGCTTGGTGTCAGGAGGTGCGTGGTGTCAGGAGGTGCTTGGTGTCAGGAGGTGCTTGGTGTCAGGACGTGCGTGGTGTCAGGAGGTGCGTGGTGTCAGGAGGTGCTTGGTGTCAGGAGGTGCTTGGTGTCAGGAGGTGCTTGGTGTCAGGAGGTGCGTGGTGTAAGGAGGTGCTTGGTGTCAGGACCTGCGTGGTGTCAGGAGGTGCTTGGTGTCAGGAGGTGCGTGGTGTCAGGAGGTGCGTGGTGTCAGGAGGTGCTTGGAGTCAGGAGGTGCTTGGTGTCAGGACGTGCGTGGTGTCAGGAGGTGCGTGGTGTCAGGAGGTGCTTGGTGTCAGGAGGTGCTTGGTGTCATGAGGTGCGTGGTGTCAGGAGGTGCTTGGTGTCAGGAGGTGCTTGGTGTCAGGAGGTGCTTGGTGTCAGGAGGTGCTTGGTGTCAGGAGCTGCTTGGTGTCAGGAGGTGCGTGGTGTCAGGTGGTGCGTGGTGTCAGGAGGTGTGTAGTGTCACGAGGTACATGGTTTCAGGAGGTGCTTGGTGTCAGGAGGTACATGGTTTCAGGAGGTTCTTGGTTTCAGGAGGTGCTTGGTGTTAGGAGGTACTTGGTGTCAGGATGTGCTTGGTGTCAGGAGGTGCGTGGTATCAGGAGGTGCGTGGTGTCAGTAGGTGCGTGGTGTCAGGAGGTGCTTGGTGTCAGGAGGTGCTTGGTGTCAGGACGTGCTTGGTGTCAGGAGGTGCTTGGTGTCAGGAGGTGCTTGGTGTCAGGAGGTGCTTGGTGTCAGGACCTGCGTGGTGTCAGGAGGTGCTTGGTGTCAGGAGGTGCGTGGTGTCAGGAGGTGCGTGGTGTCAGGAGGTGCTTGGTGTCAGGAGGTGCTTGGTGTCAGGACGTGCGTGGTGTCAGGAGGTGCGTGGTGTCAGGAGGTGCTTGGTGTCAGGAGGTGCTTGGTGTCAGGAGGTGCTTGGTGTCAGGAGGTGCGTGGTGTCAGGAGGTGCTTGGTGTCAGGACCTGCGTGGTGTCAGGACCTGCATGGTGTCAGGAGGTGCTTGGTGTCAGGAGGTGCTTGGTGTCAGGAGGTGCTTGGTGTCAGGAGCTGCTTGGTGTCAGGAGGTGCGTGGTGTCAGGTGGTGCGTGGTTGCAGGAGGTGCGTAGTGTCACGAGGTACATGGTTTCAGGAGGTGCTTGTTGTCAGGAGGTGCATGGTTTCAGGAGGTTCTTGGTTTCAGGAGGTGCTTGGTGTTAGGAGGTGCTTGGTGTCAGGAGGTGCGTGGTGTCAGGAGGTGCTTGGTGTCAGGACCTGCGTGGTGTCAGGAGGTGCGTGGTGTCAGGTGGTGCGTGGTTGCAGGAGGTGCGTAGTGTCACGAGGTACATGGTTTCAGGAGGTGCTTGTTGTCAGGAGGTGCATGGTTTCAGGAGGTTCTTGGTTTCAGGAGGTGCTTGGTGTTAGGAGGTGCTTGGTGTCAGGAGGTGCGTGGTGTCAGGAGGTGCTTGGTGTCAGGAGGTGCGTGGTGTCAGGAGGTGCGTGGTGTCAGGAGGTGCGTGGTGTCAGGAGGTGCTTGGTGTCAGGAGGTGCTTGGTGTCAGGAGGTGCTTGGTGTCAGGAGGTGCGTGGTGTCAGGAGGTGCTTGGTGTCAGGAGGTGCTTGGTGTCAGGAGGTGCTTGGTGTCAGGACGTGCGTGGTGTCAGGAGGTGCGTGGTGTCAGGAGGTGCTTGGTGTCAGGAGGTGCTTGGTGTCAGGAGGTGCTTGGTGTCAGGACCTGCGTGGTGTCAGGAGGTGCTTGGTGTCAGGAGCTGCTTGGTGTCAGGAGGTGCGTGGTGTCAGGAGGTGCTTGGTGTCAGGAGGTGCTTGGTGTCAGGACGTGCGTGGTGTCAGGAGGTGCGTGGTGTCAGGAGGTGCTTGGTGTCAGGAGGTGCTTGGTGTCAGGAGGTGCTTGGTGTCAGGAGGTGCGTGGTGTCAGGAGGTGCTTGGTGTCAGGAGGTGCTTGGTGTCAGGAGGTGCGTGGTGTCAGGAGGTGCTTGGTGTCAGGACCTGCGTGGTGTCAGGAGGTGCTTGGTGTCAGGAGGTGCGTGGTGTCAGGAGGTGCGTGGTGTCAGGAGGTGCTTGGTGTCAGGAGGTGCTTGGTGTCAGGACGTGCGTGGTGTCAGGAGGTGCGTGGTGTCAGGAGGTGCTTGGTGTCAGGAGGTGCTTGGTGTCAGGAGGTGCGTGGTGTCAGGAGGTGCTTGGTGTCAGGAGGTGCTTGGTGTCAGGAGGTGCTTGGTGTCAGGAGGTGCTTGGTGTCAGGATGTGCTTGGTGTCAGGAGGTGCGTGGTATCAGGAGGTGCGTGGTGTCAGGAGGTGCTTGGTGTCAGGAGGTGCGTGGTGTCAGGAGGTGCTTGGTGTCAGGAGCTGCTTGGTGTCAGGAGGTGCGTGGTGTCAGGTGGTGCGTGGTGTCAGGAGGTGTGTAGTGTCACGAGGTACATGGTTTCAGGAGGTGCTTGGTGTCAGAAGGTGCATGGTTTCAGGAGGTTCTTGGTTTCAGGAGGTGCTTGGTGTCAGGATGTGCTTGGTGTCAGGAGGTGCGTGGTATCAGGAGGTGCGTGGTGTCAGGAGGTGCATGGTGTCAGGAGGTGCTTGGTGTCAGGAGCTGAGTGGAGTCAGGAGGTGCGTGGTGTCAGGAGGTGCTTGTTGTCAGGAGGTGAGTGGTGTCAGGAGGTGCTTGGTGTCAGGAGGTGCGTGGAGTCAGGAGGTGCTTGGTGTCAGGAGGTGCGGACTGACTGGTGTCAGTGATTATGCTAGAATGAGGACTGACTGGTGGCAGTGATTATACTAGACTGAGGACTGACTGGTGGCAGTGATTATACTAGACTGAGGACTGACTGGTGGCAGTGATTATACTAGACTGAGGACTGACTGGAGGTAGTGATTATACTAGACTGAGGACTGACTGGTGGCAGTGATTATGCTAGAATGAGGACTGACTGGTGGTAGTGATTATACTAGACTGAGGACTGACTGGTGGCAGTGATTATACTAGACTGAGGACTGACTGGAGGTAGTGATTATACTAGACTGAGGACTGACTGGTGGCAGTGATTATACTAGACTGAGGACTGACATACTAGACTGAGGACTGACTGGTGGCAGTGATTATACTGGACTGAGGACTGATTGGTGGCAGTGATTATACTAGACTTAGGACTGACTGGTGGTAGTGATTATACTAGACTGATGAATAACTGGTGGCAGTGATTACAGTAGACTGAGGACTGACTGGTGGCAGTGATTATACTAGACTGAGGACTGACTGGTGGTAGTGATTATACTAGACTGAGGACTGACTGGTGTTAGTGATTATACTAGACTGAGGAGTGACCGGTGGTAGTGATAATACTAGACTGATGACTGACTGGTGGCAGTGATTACAGTAGACTGAGGTCTGACTGGTGGCAGTGATTACAGTAGACTGAGGACTGACTGGTGGCAGTGATTATACTAGACTGAGGACTGACTGGTAATAGTGATTATACTAGACTGAGGACTGACTGGTGATGGAGTATAAAGTAGATTGAGGTCTGACTCGGTGGAAGTGGTTAAACAGTGCCAGAAAATGCTACAGCAAAACCCTAGATATGTAAACAGTCCCTGTAAATAAGACAGCCTTTCAGGACTACTGATGGAATAGAAAAATTGAGAACTCACCTTTGGCCTTATCACTGCTGTGCCTGTAGAGCTGGGATCAGAGAGTCTCCGCTGTCACCAAAAACTCTAAGTACAATGATGACAGCTGATAATAAGATGTCAGGTGGAGTGAGGAGGATTTAAATATTGACAGTTGGTGTCAGGAGGTGCGTGGTGTCAGGAGGTGCGTGGTGTCAGGAGGTGCGTGGTGTCAGGAGGTGCGTGGTGTCAGGAGGTGCTTGGTGTCAGGAGGTGCTTGGTGTCAGGAGGTGCGTGGTGTCAGGAGGTGCGTGGTGTCAGGAGGTGCTTGGTGTCAGGAGGTGCTTGGTGTCAGGACGTGCTTGGTGTCAGGAGGTGCGTGGTGTCAGGAGGTGCGTGGTGTCAGGAGGTGCTTGGTGTCAGGAGGTGCTTGGTGTCAGGACGTGCTTGGTGTCAGGAGGTGCGTGGTGTCAGGAGGTGCGTGGTGTCAGGAGGTGCTTGGTGTCAGGAGGTGCTTGGTGTCAGGACGTGCTTGGTGTCAGGAGGTGCGTGGTGTCAGGAGGTGCTTGGTGTCAGGAGGTGCTTGGTGTCAGGAGGTGCTTGGTGTCAGGAGGTGCGTGGTGTCAGGAGGTGCTTGGTGTCACGAGGTGCTTGGTGTCAGGAGGTGCTTGGTGTCAGGAGGTGCGTGGTGTCAGGAGGTGCGTGGTGTCAGGAGGTGCGTGGTGTCAGGAGGTGCGTGGTGTCAGGAGGTGCGTGGTGTCAGGAGGTGCTTGGTGTCAGGAGGTGCTTGGTGTCAGGAGGTGCGTGGTGTCAGGACCTGCGTGGTGTCAGGAGGTGCTTGGTGTCAGGAGGTGCTTGGTGTCAGGACGTGCGTGGTGTCAGGAGGTGCGTGGTGTCAGGAGGTGCTTGGTGTCAGGAGGTGCTTGGTGTCAGGAGGTGCTTGGTGTCAGGACCTGCGTGGTGTCAGGAGGTGCTTGGTGTCAGGAGCTGCTTGGTGTCAGGAGGTGCGTGGTGTCAGGAGGTGCTTGGTGTCAGGAGGTGCTTGGTGTCAGGACGTGCGTGGTGTCAGGAGGTGCGTGGTGTCAGGAGGTGCTTGGTGTCAGGAGGTGCTTGGTGTCAGGAGGTGCGTGGTGTCAGGAGGTGCGTGGTGTCAGGAGGTGCTTGGTGTCAGGAGGTGCGTGGTGTCAGGAGGTGCTTGGAGTAAGGACCTGCGTGGTGTCAGGAGGTGCTTGGTGTCAGGAGGTGCGTGGTGTCAGGAGGTGCGTGGTGTCAGGAGGCGCTTGGTGTCAGGAGGTGCTTGGTGTCAGGAGGTGCGTGGTGTCAGGAGGTGCGTGGTGTCAGGAGGTGCGTGGTGTCAGGAGGTGCGTGGTGTCAGGAGGTGCTTGGTGTCAGGAGGTGCTTGGTGTCAGGAGGTGCTTGGTGTCAGGAGGTGCGTGGTGTCAGGACCTGCGTGGTGTCAGGAGGTGCTTGGTGTCAGGAGGTGCTTGGTGTCAGGACGTGCGTGGTGTCAGGAGGTGCGTGGTGTCAGGAGGTGCTTGGTGTCAGGAGGTGCTTGGTGTCAGGAGGTGCTTGGTGTCAGGACCTGCGTGGTGTCAGGAGGTGCTTGGTGTCAGGAGCTGCTTGGTGTCAGGAGGTGCGTGGTGTCAGGAGGTGCTTGGTGTCAGGAGGTGCTTGGTGTCAGGACGTGCGTGGTGTCAGGAGGTGCGTGGTGTCAGGAGGTGCTTGGTGTCAGGAGGTGCTTGGTGTCAGGAGGTGCGTGGTGTCAGGAGGTGCGTGGTGTCAGGAGGTGCTTGGTGTCAGGAGGTGCGTGGTGTCAGGAGGTGCTTGGAGTCAGGACCTGCGTGGTGTCAGGAGGTGCTTGGTGTCAGGAGGTGCGTGGTGTCAGGAGGTGCGTGGTGTCAGGAGGCGCTTGGTGTCAGGAGGTGCTTGGTGTCAGGACGTGCGTGGTGTCAGGAGGTGCGTGGTGTCTGGAGGTGCTTGGTGTCAGGAGGTGCGTGGTGTCAGGAGGTGCTTGGTGTCAGGACCTGCGTGGTGTCAGGAGGTGCTTGGTGTCAGGAGGTGCTTGGTGTCAGGAGCTGCTTGGTGTCAGGTGGTGCGTGGTGTCAGGAGGTGTGTAGTGTCACGAGGTACATGGTTTCAGGAGGTGCTTGGTGTCAGGAGGTGCATGGTTTCAGGAGGTTCTTGGTTTCAGGAGGTGCTTGGTGTTAGGAGGTGCTTGGTGTCAGGATGTGCTTGGTGTCAGGAGGTGCGTGGTATCAGGAGGTGCGTGGTGTCAGGAGGTGCGTGGTGTCAGGAGGTGCTTGGTGTCAGGAGGTGCTTGGTGTCAGGACGTGCGTGGTGTCAGGAGGTGCGTGGTGTCAGGAGGTGCTTGGTGTCAGGACCTGCGTGGTGTCAGGAGGTGCTTGGTGTCAGGAGGTGCGTGGTGTCAGGAGGTGCGTGGTGTCAGGAGGTGCTTGGTGTCAGGAGGTGCTTGGTGTCAGGACGTGCGTGGTGTCAGGAGGTGCGTGGTGTCAGGAGGTGCTTGGTGTCAGGAGGTGCGTGGTGTCAGGAGGTGCGTGGTGTCAGGAGGTGCTTGGTGTCAGGAGGTGCTTGGTGTCAGGACCTGCGTGGTGTCAGGAGGTGCTTGGTGTCAGGAGCTGCTTGGTGTCAGGAGGTGCGTGGTGTCAGGTGGTGCGTGGTGTCAGGAGATGTAGTGGTGTCACGAGGTACATGGTTTCAGGAGGTGCTTGGTGTCAGGAGGTGCATGGTTTCAGGAGGTTCTTGGTTTCAGGAGGTGCTTGGTGTTAGGAGGTGCTTGGTGTCAGGATGTGCTTGGTGTCAGGAGGTGCGTGGTATCAGGAGGTGCGTGGTGTCAGGAGGTGCTTGGTGTCAGGAGGTGCGTGGTGTCAGGAGGTGTGTAGTGTCACGAGGTACATGGTTTCAGGAGGTGCTTGGTGTCAGGAGGTGCATGGTTTCAGGAGGTTCTTTGTTTCAGGAGGTGCTTGGTGTTAGGAGGTGCTTGGTGTCAGGATGTGCTTGGTGTCAGGAGGTGCGTGGTATCAGGAGGTGCGTGGTGTCAGGAGGTGCTTGGTGTCAGGAGGTGCGTGGTGTCAGGAGGTGCTTGGTGTCAGGAGCTGCTTGGTGTCAGGAGGTGTGTGGTGTCAGGTGGTGCTTGGTGTCAGGAGGTGTGTAGTGTCACGAGGTACATGGTTTCAGGAGGTGCTTGGTGTCAGGAGGTGCTTGGTGTCAGGACGTGCGTGGTGTCAGGAGGTGCTTGGTGTCAGGATGTGCTTGGTGTCAGGAGGTGCGTGGTATCAGGAGGTGCGTGGTGTCAGGAGGTGCATGGTGTCAGGAGGTGCTTGGTGTCAGGAGGTGAGTGGTGTCAGGAGGTGCGTGGTGTCAGGAGGTGCTTGTTGTCAGGAGGTGAGTGGTGTCAGGAGGTGCTTGGTGTCAGGAGGTGCGTGGAGTCAGGAGGTGCTTGGTGTCAGGAGGTGCGGACTGACTGGTGTCATTGATTGTGCTAGAATGAGGACTGACTGGTGGTAGTGATTATACTAGACTGAGGACTGACTGGTGGCAGTGATTATACTAGACTGAGGACTGACAGGTGGCAGTGATTATACTAGACTGAGGACTGACTGGTGGCAGTGATTATACTAGACTGAGGACTGACTGGTGGCAGTGATTATACTAGACTGAGCACTGACTGGTGGTAGTGATTATACTAGACTGAGGACTGACTGGTGGCAGTGATTATACTAGACTGAGGACTGATAGGTGGCAGTGATTATACTAGACTGAGGACTGACTGGTGACAGTGATTATACTAGACTGAGGACTGACTGGTGGTAGTGTTTATACTAGACTGAAGACTGACTGGTGGTAGTGATTATACTAGACTGAGGACTGACTGGTGGTAGTGTTTATACTAGACTGATGACTAACTGGTGCCAGGTTGGGCAGCAGTGCAGGCTTTGGTGCCAGGCTGGGAGGCAGTGCAGACTTTGGCGCCAGGTTGGGCGGCGGTGCAGGCTTTGGTGCGAGGCTGGGCGGCAGTGCAGGCTGTGGTGCCAGGCTGGGCGGCAGTGCAGACTTTGGTGCCAGGTTGGGCGGTGGTGCAGGCTTTGGTGCCAGGCTGGGCGGCGGTGCAGGCTTTGGTGTCAGGTTGGGCCGCGGTGCAGGCTTTGGTGCCAGGTTGGGCGGCAGTGCAGGCTTTGGTGCCAGGTTGGGCGGCGGTGCAGGCTTTGGTGCCAGGTTGGGCGGCGGTGCAGGCTTTGGTGCCAGGCTGGGCGGCGATGCAGGCTTTGGTGCCAGGTTGGGCGGCGGTGCATGCTTTGGTGCCAGGCTGGGCGGCGGTGCAGGCTTTGGTGCCAGGCTGGGCGGCGGTGCAGGCTTTGGTGCCAGGCTGGGCGGCGGTGCAGGCTTTGGTGCCAGGTTGGGCGGCGGTGCAGGCTTTGGTGCCAGGCTGGGCGGCGGTGCAGGCTTGGGGTCCGTACAGCAGTGATGGTGTAGGCTGGGTTCAGACATGTGCCTCTCGCTCCCCGATGTGCCGTCTCTGTGTTATCCCTGCTGGATTTGATCCCAGCGAGTGCAGCCAAGAAGGGACAGGGGAAGAAAGGGGAGAAAGGGGGAAAATAGCCAAAGCAGTGGTACAGGCTGCCCCCTGCTATGGTGCCATCCTTGTTACATGGGATCTTATATTGCTTGTTTATACCGAGATTATGATTAGTCCAAAAACTGCAACCCCCAAAAATCCAGACTACATGAGCAAAGGAGCTTCAATTCTTCAGACTATAAAATATCTGATGAGATACACAGCCGGGCGCATAGTATTATATGTTACACAGCTGGAAACAGAATCAGACATGATTGGATGAGATACACAGCATAACACAGAGTATCACACATGATTGGAGGAGATACACAGCATAAAACACAGTATCACACATGATTGGATGAGATACACAGCATAACACACAGTATCACATATGATTGGATGAGATACAAAGCATAACAAAGAGTATCACATATGATTGGATTAGATACAAAGCATAACACAGAGTATCACATATGATTGGATGAGATACAAAGCATAACACAGAGTATCACATATGATTGGATGAGATACAAAGCATAACACAGAGTATCACATATGATTGGATGAGATACACAGCATAACACAAAGTATCACACATGATTGGATTAGATACACAGCATAACACAAAGTATCACATATGATTGGATGAGATACACAGCATAACACACAGTATCACATATGATTGGATGAGATACACAGCATAACACACAGTATCACACATGATTGGATTAGATACAAAGCATAACACAGATTATCACATATGATTGGATGAGATACAAAGCATAACAGAGGGTATCACATATGATTGGATGAGATACACAGCATAACACACAGTATCACACATAATTGGATTAGATACACACCATAACACAAAGTATCACACATGATTGGATTAGATACACAGCATAACACAAAGTATCACACATGATTGGATTAGATACAAAGCATAACACAGATTATCACATATGATTGGATGAGATACAAAGCATAACAGAGGGTATCACATATGATTGGATGAGATACACAGCATAACACACAGTATCACACATAATTGGATTAGATACACACCATAACACAAAGTATCACACATGATTGGATGAGATACACAGCATAACACACAGTATCACACATGACAGGATTCAGGGCCGGATATAGTGTAATGGAAACCTCTGGGCAAAACAAATGTTATTTTTAGGCTATTTTTAACCATTTTACATGATGTGTATCACCCTCTTCTAATCCAAAAAAGAGAAATTAAAATATATAAACCTGAACATTATATAGTGTCTGATGATGTCGTCTCCCTCTGTATATAGTGTCTGATGATGTCGTCTCCCTCTGTATATAGTGTCTGATGATGTCGTCTCCCTCTGTATACAGTATCTGATGATGTCCTCTCCCTATGTATATAGTGTCTGATGATGTCGTCTCCCTCTGTATATAGTATCTGATGATGTCCTCTCCCTCTGTATATAGTGTCTGATGATGTTCTCTCCCTCTGTATATAGTGGCTGATGATGTTCTCTCCCTCTGTATATAGTGTCTGATGCTGTCGTCTCCCTCTGTATATAGTATCTGATGATGTCCTCTCCCTCTGTATATAGTGTCTGATGATGTCCTCTCCCTCTGTATATAGTGTCTGATGATGTCCTCTCCCTCTGTATATAGTGTCTGATGATGTCCTCTCCCTCTGTATATAGTGTCTGATGATATCCTCCTCCTCTGTATATAGTGTCTGATGATATCCTCCTCCTCTGTATATAGTGTCTGATGATGTCCTCTCCCTCTGTATATAGTGTCTGACGATGTCCTCCCCCTCTGTATATAGTGTCTGATGATGTCCTCCCCCTCTGTATATAGTGTCTGATGATGTCCTCCCCCTCTGTATATAGTATCTGATGATGTCCTCTCCCTCTGTATATAGTGTCTGATGATGTCGTCTCCCTCTGTATATAGTATCTGATGATGTCCTCTCCCTCTGTATATAGTGTCTGATGATGTTCTCTCCCTCTGTATATAGTGGCTGATGATGTTCTCTCCCTCTGTATATAGTGTCTGATGATGTCGTCTCCCTCTGTATATAGTATCTGATGATGTCCTCTCCCTCTGTATATAGTGTCTGATGATGTCCTCTCCCTCTGTATATAGTGTCTGATGATGTCCTCTCCCTCTGTATATAGTGTCTGATGATGTCCTCTCCCTCTGTATATAGTGTCTGATGATATCCTCCTCCTCTGTATATAGTGTCTGATGATATCCTCCTCCTCTGTATATAGTGTCTGATGATGTCCTCCTCCTCTGTATATAGTGTCTGATGATGTCCTCTCCCTCTGTATATAGTGTCTGATGATGTCCTCTCCCTCTGTATATAGTGTCTGACAATGTCCTCCCCCTCTGTATATAGTGTCTGATGATGTCCTCCCCCTCTGTATATAGTGTCTGATGATGTCCTCCCCCTCTGTATATAGTATCTGATGATGTCCTCTCCCTCTGTATATAGTATCTGATGATATCCTCTCCCTCTGTATATAGTGTCTGATGATGTCCTCTCCCTCTGTTTATAGTGTCTGATGATGTCCACCCCTCTGTATATAGTGTCTGATGATGTCCTCTCCCTCTGTATATAGTGTCTGATGATGTCCTCTCCCTCTGTAAATAGGGTCTGAGGATGTCCTCTCCCTCTGTATATAGTGTCTGATGATGTCCTCCCCCTCTGTATATAGTGTCTGATGATGTCCTCCCCCTCTGTATATAGTGTCTGAAGATGTCCTCCCCCTCTGTATATAGTGTCTGATGATGTCGTCTCCCTCTGTATATAGTGTCTGATGATGTCGTCTCCCTCTGTATATAGTGTCTGATGATGTCCTCTCCCTCTGTATATAGTGTCTGATGATGTCGTCTCCCTCTATATATAGTATCTGATGATGTCCTCTCCCTCTGTATATAGTGTCTGATGATGTCCTCACCCTCTGTATATAGTGTCTGATGATGTCCTCTCCCTCTGTATATAGTGTCTGATGATGTTCTTCCCCTCTGTATATAGAGGTAAATGATGTCCTCTCCCTCTGTATATAGTGTCTGATGATGTCCTCACCCTCTGTATATAGTGTCTGATGATGTCCACCCCCTCTGTATATAGTGTCTGATGATGTCCTCCCCCTCTGTATATAGTGTCTGATGATGTCGTCTCCCTCTGTATACAGTATCTGATGATGTCCTCTCCCTCTGTATATAGTGTCTGATGATGTCGTCTCCCTCTGTATATAGTATCTGATGATGTCCTCTCCCTCTGTATATAGTGTCTGATGATGTTCTCTCCCTCTGTATATAGTTGCTGATGATGTTCTCTCCCTCTGTATATAGTGTCTGATGATGTTGTCTCCCTCTGTATATAGTGTCTGATGATGTCCTCTCCCTCTGTATATAGTGTCTGATGATGTCCTCTCCCTCTGTATATAGTGTCTGATGATGTCCTCTCCCTCTGTATATAGTGTCTGATGATATCCTCCTCCTCTGTTTATAGTGTCTGATGATATCCTACTCCTCTGTATATAGTGTCTGATGATGTCCTCTCCCTCTGTATATAGTGTCTGACGATGTCCTCCCCCTCTGTATATAGTGTCTGATGATGTCCTCCCCCTCTGTATATAGTGTCTGATGATGTCCTCCCCCTCTGTATATAGTATCTGATGATGTCCTCTCCCTCTGTATATAGTATCTGATGATGTCCTCTCCCTCTGTATATAGTGCCTGATGATGTCCTCTCCCTCTGTTTATAGTGTCTGATGATGTCCACCCCTCTGTATATAGTGTCTGATGATGTCCTCTCCCTCTGTATATAGTGTCTGATGATGTCCTCTGCCTCTGTAAATAGGGTCTGAGGATGTCCTCTCCCTCTGTATATAGTGTCTGATGATGTCCTCCCCCTCTGTATATAGTGTCTGATGATGTCCTCCCCCTCTGTATATAGTGTCTAAAGATGTCCACCCCCGCTGTATAAAGTGTCTGATGATGTCGTCTCCTTCTGTATATAGTGTCTGATGATGTCGTCTCCCTCTGTATACAGTATCTGATGATGTCCTCTCCCTCTGTATATAGTGTCTGATGATGTCGTCTCCCTCTGTATATAGTATCTGATGATGTCCTCTCCCTCTGTATATAGTGTCTGATGATGTCCTCACCCTCTGTATATAGTGGCTGATGATGTCCTCTCCCTCTGTATATAGTGTCTGATGATGTTCTTCCCCTCTGTATATAGAGGTAAATGATGTCCTCTCCCTCTGTATATAGTGTCTGATGATGTCCTCACCCTCTGTATATAGTGTCTCATGATGTCCACCCCCTCTGTATATAGTGTCTGATGATGTCCTCCCCCTCTTTATATAGTGTCTGATGATGTCCTCCCCTCTGTATATAGTGTCTGATGATGTCGTCTCCCTCTGTATACAGTATCTGATGATGTCCTCTCCCTCTGTATATAGTGTCTGATGATGTCGTCTCCCTCTGTATATAGTATCTGATGATGTCCTCTCCCTCTGTATATAGTGTCTGATGATGTTCTCTCCCTCTGTATATAGTGTCTGATGATGTTCTCTCCCTCTGTATATAGTGTCTGATGATGTCGTCTCCCTCTGTATATAGTATCTGATGATGTCCTCTCCCTCTGTATATAGTGTCTGATGATGTCCTCTCCCTCTGTATATAGTGTCTGATGATGTCCTCTCCCTCTATATATAGTGTCTGATGATGTCCTCTCCCTCTGTATATAGTGTCTGATGATATCCTCCTCCTCTGTATATAGTGTCTGATGATATCCTACTCCTCTGTATATAGTGTCTGATGATGTCCTCTCCCTCTGTATATAGTGTCTGACGATGTCCTTCCCCTCTGTATATAGTGTCTGATGATGTCCTCCCCCTCTGTATATAGTGTCTGATGATGTTCTCCCCCTCTTTATATAGTATCTGATGATGTCCTCTCACTCTGTATATAGTATCTGATGATGTCCTCTCCCTCTGTATATAGTGTCTGATGATGTCCTCTCCCTCTGTTTATAGTGTCTGATGATGTCCACCCCTCTGTATATAGTGTCTGATGATGTCCTCTCCCTCTGTATATAGTGTCTGATGATGTCCTCTCCCTCTGTAAATAGGGTCTGAGGATGTCCTCTCCCTCTGTATATAGTGTCTGATGATGTCCTCCCCCTCTGTATATAGTGACTGAAGATGTCCTCCCCCTCTGTATAAAGTGTCTGATGATATCGTCTCCTTCTGTATATAGTGTCTGATGATGTCGTCTCCCTCTGTATACAGTATCTGATGATGTCCTCTCCCTCTGTATATAGTGTCTGATGATGTCCTCTCCCTCTGTATATAGTATCTGATGATGTCCTCTCCCTCTGTATATAGTGTCTGATGATGTCCTCACCCTCTGTATATAGTGTCTGATGATGTCCTCTCCCTCTGTATATAGTGTCTGATGATGTTCTTCCCCTCTGTATATAGAGGTAAATGATGTCCTCTCCCTCTGTATATAGTGTCTGATGATGTCCTCACCCTCTGTATATAGTGTCTGATGATGTCCTCCCCCTCTGTATATAGTGTCTGATGATGTCCTCCCCCTCTGTATATAGTGTCTGATGATGTCCTCCACCTTTGTATATAGTGTCTGATTATGTCCTCCCCTCTGTATATAGTGTCTGATGATGTTCTCCTCCTCTGTATATCGTGTCTGATGATCTCCTCCCCCTCTGTATATAGTGTCTGAAGGTATCCTCTCCCTCTGTATATAGTGTCTGATGATGTCCTCCCCTCTGTATATAGTGTCTGATGATTTCCTCTCCCCTCTATATATAGGGTCTGATGATGTCCTCTCCCTCTGTTTATAGTGTCTGATGATGTCCTGCCCCTCTGTATATAGTGTCTGATGATGTCCTCCACCTTTGTATATAGTGTCTGATTATGTCCTCCCCTCTGTATATAGTGTCTGATGATGTTCTCCTCCTCTGTATATAGTGTCTGATGATGTCCTCCCCTCTGTATATAGTGTCTGATGATGTCCTGCCCCTCGGTATATAGTGCCTGATGATGTCCTCCCCTCTGTATATAGTGTCTGATTATGTCATCTCTCTGTATATAGTGCCTGATGATGTCCTCCCCTCTGTATATAGTGTCTGATTATGTCATCTCTCTGTATATAGTGTCTGATGATGTCCTCCCCCTCTGTATATAGTGTCTGATGATGTCCTCCTCCTCTGTATATAGTGTCTGATGATGTTCTCCTCCTCTGTATATAGTGTCTGATGATGTCCTCCCCTCTGTACATAGTGTCTGATGATGTCCTGCCCCTCGGTATATAGTGCCTGATGATGTCCTCCCCTCTGTATATAGTGTCTGATTATGTCATCTCTCTGTATATAGTGTCTGATGATGTCCTCCCCCCTGTATATAGTGTCTGATGATGTCCTCCTCCTCTGTATATATTGACTGATGATGTTCTCCCCCTCTGTATATAGTGTCTGATGATATCCTCCCCCTCTGTATATAGTGTCTGATTATGTCCTCTCCCTCTGTATATAGTGTCTGATGATGTCCTCCCCCTCTGTATATAGTGTCTGATGATGTCCTCCCCCTCTGTATATAGTGTCTGATGATGTCCTCTAACTCTGTATATAATGTCTGATGATGTCCTCCCCTCTATATATAGTGTCTGATAAAGTCCTTCCCCTATGTATATAGTGTCTGATGATGTCCTCCCCCTCTGTATAAATTTTCTGATGATGTCCTCCCCCTCTGTATATAGTGTCTGATGATGTCCTCCCCTTCTGTATATAGTGTCTGATGATATCCTCCCCCTCTGTATATAATGTCTGATGATATCCTCCCCCTCTGTATATATTGTCTGATGATGTCCTCTCCCTCTGTATGTAGTGTCTGATGATGTCCTCCCCCTCTGTATATGGTGTCTGATGATGTCCTCCCCCTCTGTATATAGTGTCTGATTATATCCTCCCCTTCTGTATATAGTGTCTGATGCAGTCCTCCCCCTCTGTATATAGTGTCTGATGATGTCCTGCCCTCGGTATATAGTGTCTGATGATGTCAACTCCCTCTGTATATAGTGTCTGATGATGTCGTCTCCCTCTGTATACAGTATCTGATGATGTCCTCTCCCTCTGTATATAGTGTCTGATGATGTCGTCTACCTCTATATATAGTATCTGATGATGTCCTCTCCCTCTGTATTTAGTGTCTGATGATGTCCTCACCCTCTGTATATAGTGTCTGATGATGTCCTCTCCCTCTGTATATAGTGTCTGATGATGTTCTTCCCCTCTGTATATAGAGGTAAATGATGTCCTCTCCCTCTGTATATAGTGTCTGATGATGTCCTCACCCTCTGTATATAGTGTCTGATGATGTCCACCCCCTCTGTATATAGTGTCTGATGATGTCCTCCCCCTCTGTATATAGTGTCTGATGATGTCGTCTCCCTCTGTATACAGTATCTGATGATGTCCTCTCCCTCTGTATATAGTGTCTGATGATGTCGTCTCCCTCTGTATATAGTATCTGATGATGTCCTCTCCCTATGTATATAGTGTCTGATGATGTTCTCTCCCTCTGTATATAGTGGCTGATGATGTTCTCTCCCTCTGTATATAGTGTCTGATGATGTTGTCTCCCTCTGTATATAATATCTGATGATGACCTCTCCCTCTGTATATAGTGTCTGATGATGTCCTCTCCCTCTGTATATAGTGTCTGATGATGTCCTCTCCCTCTGTATATAGTGTCTGATGATGTCCTCTCCCTCTGTATATAGTGTCTGATGATATCCTCCTCCTCTGTTTATAGTGTCTGATGATATCCTACTCCTCTGTATATAGTGTCTGATGATGTCCTCTCCCTCTGTATATAGTGTCTGACGATGTCCTCCCCCTCTGTATATAGTGTCTGATGATGTCCTCCCCCTCTGCATATAATGTCTGATGATGTCCTCCCCCTCTGTATATAGTGTCTGATGATGTCCTCTCACTCTGTATATAATGTCTGATGATGTCCTCCCCCTCTGTATATAGTGTCTGATGATGTCCTCCCCTCTGTATATAGTGTCTGATAAAGTCCTCCCCCTCTGTATATAGTGTCTGATGATGTCCTCCTCTGTATATAGTGTCTGATGATGTCGTCCCCCTCTGTATATAGTGTCTGATGATGTCCTCCCCTTCTGTATATAGTGTCTGATGATATCCTCCCCCTCTGTATATAATGTCTGATGATATCCTCCCCCTCTGTATATGTCTGATGATATCCTCCCCCTCTGTATATAATGTCTGATGATATCCTCCCCCTCTATATATAGTGTCTGATGATGTCCTCCCCCTCTGTATATGGTGTCTGATGATGTCCTCCCCCTCTGTATATAGTGTCTGATTATATCCTCCCCTTCTGTATATAGTGTCTGATGCAGTCCTCCCCCTCTGTATATAGTGTCTGATGATGTCCTCCCCTCTGTATATAGTGTTTGATGATGTCCTCCCCCTCTGTATATAGTGTTTGATGATGTCCTCCCCCTCTGTAAATAGTGTCTGATTATGTCTTCCCCCCAGTATAAAGTGTCTGATGATGTCTTCCCCCCAGTATAAAGTTTCTGATGATGTTCTCCTCCTCTGTATATAGTGTCTGATGATGTCCTCCCCTCTGTATATAGTGTCTGATGATCTCCTCCCCCTCTGTATATAGTGTCTGAAGGTGTCCTCTCCCTCTGTATATAGTGTATGATGATGTCCTCCCCTCTGTATATAGTGTCTGATGATGTCCTTCACCTCTGTATATAGTGTCTGATGATGTCCTCCCCTCTGTATATAGTGTCTGATGATGTCCTCCCCCTCTGTATATAGTGTCTGATGATGTCCTCCCCCTCTGTATATAGTGTCTGATGATGTCCTGCCTCTCGGTATATAGTGCCTGATGATTTACTCCCCTCTGTATATAGTGTCTGATGATGTCATCTCTCTGTATATAGTGTCTGATGATGTCCTCCCCCTCAGTATATATTGTCTGATGATGTCCTCCCCCTCGGTATATAGTGTCTGATGATGTCTTCCCCCTCTGTATATAGTGTCTGATGATATCCTCCCCCTCTTTATATAATGTCTGATGATATCCTCCCCCTCTGTATATAGTGTCTGATGATGTCCTCCCCCTCTGTATATAGAGTCTGATGATGTCCTCCCCTCTGTATATAGTGTCTGTTGATGTCCTTGCCCTCTGTATATAGTGTCTGATGATGTCCTCGCCCTCTGTATATAGTGTCTGATGATGTACTTCCCCTCTGTATATAGTGTCTGATTATATCCTCCCCCTCTGTATATAGTGTCTGATTATATCCTCCCCTTCTTTATATAGTGTCTGATGATGTCCTCCCCCTCTGTATATAGTGTCTGATGATGTCGTCCCCCTCTGTATATAGTGTCTGATGATGTCGTCCCCCTCTGTATATAGTGTCTGATGATGTCCTCCCCTCTGTATATAGTGTTTGATGATGTCCTCCCCCTCTGTATATAGTGTTTGATGATGTCCTCCCCCTCTGTAAATAGTGTCTGATGATCTCCTCCCCCTCTGTATATAGTGTATGATGATCTCCTCCCCCTCTGTATATAGTGTCTGAAGGTGTCCTCTCCCTCTGTATATAGTGTATGATGATGTCCTCCCCTCTGTATATAGTGTCTGATGATGTCCTCTCCCCTCTACATATAGCGTCTGATGATGTCCTCTCCCTCTGTATATAGTGTCTGATAATGTACTCCCCTATGTATATAGTGTCTGATGATCTGCTCCCCCTCTGTATATAGTGTCGGAAGGTGTCCTCTCCCTCTGTATATAGTTTCTGTTGATGTCCTCTCCCTCTGTATATAGTGTCTGATGATGTCCTCCACCTCTGCATATAGTGTCTGATGATGTCCTCCCCTCTGTATATAGTGTTTGATGATGTCCTCCCCTCTGTATAGAGTGTCTGATGATGTCCTCTCCTCTGTATATAGTGTCTGATGATGTCCTCCACCTCTGTATATAGTGTCTGATGATGTCCTCTCCCTCTGTATATAGTTTCTGATGATGTCCTCCACCTCTGTATATAGTGTCTGATGATGTCCTCCCCTCTGTATATAGTGTCTGATGATGTCCTCCCCTCTGTATATAGTGTCTGATGATGTCCTGACCCTCGGTATATAGTGCCTGATGATTTCCTCCCCTCTGTATATAGTGTCTGATGATGTCATCTCTCTGTATATAGTGTCTGATGATGTCCTCTCCCCTCAGTATATATTGTCTGATGATGTCCTCCCCCTCGGTATATAGTGTCTGATGATGTCTTCCCCCTCTGTATATAGTGTCTGATGATGTCCTCCCCCTCGGTATATAGTGTCTGATGATGTCTTCCCCCTCTGTATATAGTGTCTGATGATATCCTCCCCCTCTGTATATAATTTCTGATGATATCCTCCCCCTCTGTATATAATGTCTGATGATGTCCTCCCCCTCTGTATATAATTTCTGATGATATCCTCCCCCTCTGTATATAATGTCTGATGATATCCTCCCCCTCTGTATATAATGTCTGATGATGTCCTCCCCCTCTGTATATAATTTCTGATGATATCCTCCACCTCTGTATATAGTGTCTGATGATGTCCTCCCCTCTGTATATAGTGTCTGATGATGTCCTCCCCTCTGTATATAGTGTCTGATGATGTCCTGACCCTCGGTATATAGTGCCTGATGATTTCCTCCCCTCTGTATATAGTGTCTGATGATGTCATCTCTCTGTATATAGTGTCTGATGATGTCCTCTCCCCTCAGTATATATTGTCTGATGATGTCCTCCCCCTCGGTATATAGTGTCTGATGATGTCTTCCCCCTCTGTATATAGTGTCTGATGATGTCCTCCCCCTCGGTATATAGTGTCTGATGATGTCTTCCCCCTCTGTATATAGTGTCTGATGATATCCTCCCCCTCTGTATATAATTTCTGATGATATCCTCCCCCTCTGTATATAATGTCTGATGATATCCTCCCCCTCTGTATATAATTTCTGATGATATCCTCCCCCTCTGTATATAATGTCTGATGATGTCCTGACCCTCGGTATATAGTGCCTGATGATTTCCTCCCCTCTGTATATAGTGTCTGATGATGTCATCTCTCTGTATATAGTGTCTGATGATGTCCTCTCCCCTCAGTATATATTGTCTGATGATGTCCTCCCCCTCGGTATATAGTGTCTGATGATGTCTTCCCCCTCTGTATATAGTGTCTGATGATATCCTCCCCCTCTGTATATAATTTCTGATGATATCCTCCCCCTCTGTATATAATGTCTGATGATGTCCTCCCCCTCTGTATATAGAGTCTGATGATGTCCTCCCCTCTGTATATAGTGTCTGATGATGTCCTCCCCCTCTGTATATAGTGTATGATGATGTCCTCCCCCTCTGTATATAGTGTCTGATGATGTCGTCCCCCTCTGTATATAGTGTCTGATGATGTCCTCCCCTCTGTATATAGTGTCTGATGATGTCCTTCCCTTTCTGTATATAGTGTATGATGATATCCTCCCCCTCTGTATATAATGTCTGATGATATCCTCCCCCTCTGTATATAATGTCTGATGATGTCCTCTCCCTCTGTATGTAGTGTCTGATGATGTCCTCCCCCTCTGTATATGGTGTCTGATGATGTCCTCCCCCTCTGTATATAGTGTCTGTTTATATCCTCCCCTTCTGTATATAGTGTCTGATGCAGTCCTCCCCCTCTGTATATAGTGTCTGATGATGTCCTGCCCCTCGGTATATAGTGCCTGATGATGTCCTCCCCTCTGTATATAGTGTCTGATTATGTCATCTCTCTGTATATAGTGTCTGATGATGTCCTCCCCCCTGTATATAGTGTCTGATGATGTCCTCCTCCTCTGTATATATTGACTGATGATGTCCTCCCCCTCTGTATATAGTGTCTGATGATATCCTCCCCCTCTGTATATAATGTCTGATGATGTCCTCCCCCTCTGTATGTAGTGTCTGATGATGTCCTCTCACTCTGTATATAATGTCTTCTGATGTCCCCCCCTCTCTGTATATAGTGTCTGATGATGTCCTCCCCTCTGTATATAGTGTCTGATAAAGTCCTCCCCCTCTGTATATAGTGTCTGATGATGTCCTCCTCTGTATATAGTGTCTGATGATGTCGTCCCCCTCTGTATATAGTGTCTGATGATGTCTTCCCCTCTGTATATAGTGTCTGATGATATCCTCCCCCTCTGTATATAATGTCTGATGATGTCCTCTCCCTCTGTATATAGTATCGGATGATGTCCTCCCCTTCTGTATATAGTGTCTGATGATATCCTCCCCCTCTGTATATAATGTCTGATGATATCCTCCCCCTCTGTATATAATGTCTGATGATGTCCTCTCCCGCTGTATATAGTGTCTGATGATGTCCTTTCCCTCTGTATATGGTGTCTGATGATGTCCTCCCCCTCTGTATATAGTGTCTGATGATGTCCTCTCCCTCTGTATGTAGTGTCTGATGATGTCCTCCCCCTCTGTATATGGTGTCTGATGATGTCCTCCCCCTCTGTATATAGTGTCTGATGATGTCCTCCCCCTCTGTATATAGTGTCTGATGATGTCCTCCCCCTCTGTATATAGTGTCTGATGATGTCCTCCCCTTCTGTATATAGTGTCTGATTATATCCTCCCCCTCTGTATATAATGTCTGATGATATCCTCCCCCTCTGTATATAATGTCTGATGATGTCCTCTCCCTCTGTATGTAGTGTCTGATGATGTCCTCCCCCTCTGTATATGGTGTCTGATGATGTCCTCCCCCTCTGTATATAATGTCTGATGATGTCCTCTCACTCTGTATATAATGTCTGATGATGTCCTCCCCCTCTGTATATAGTGTCTGATTATGTCCTCCTCTCTGTATATAGTGTCTGATAAAGTCCTCCCCCTCTGTAAATAGTGTCTGATGATGTCCTCCTCTGTATATAGTGTCTGATGATGTCGTCCCCCTCTGTATATAGTGTCTGATGATGTCCTCCCCTTCTGTATATAGTGTCTGATGATATCCTCCCCCTCTGTATATAATGTCTGATGATATCCTCCCCCTCTGTATATAATGTCTGATGATGTCCTCTCCCTCTTTATGTAGTGTCTGATGATGTCCTCCCCCTCTGTATATGGTGTCTGATGATGTCCTCCCCCTCTGTATATAGTGTCTGATGATGTTCTCCTCCTCTGTATATAGTGTCTGATGATGTCCTCCCCTCTGTATATAGTGTCTGATGATCTCCTCCCCCTCTGTATATAGTGTCTGAAGGTGTCCTCTCCCTCTGTATATAGTGTATGATGATGTCCTCCCCTCTGTATATAGTGTCTGATGATGTCCTCTCCCCTCTATATATAGTGTCTGATGATGTCCTCTCCCTCTGTATATAGTGTCTGATGATGTCCTCCCCTCTGTATATAGTTTCTGATGATCTGCTCCCCCTCTGTATATAGTGTCGGAAGGTGTCCTCTCCCTCTGTATATAGTGTCTGATGATGTCCTCCCCTCTGTATATAGTGTCTGATGATGTCCTGCCCTCTATATATAGTGTCTGTTGATGTCCTCTCACTCTTTATATAGTGTCTGATGATGTCCTCCACCTCTGTATATAGTGTCTGATGATGTCCTCCCCTCTGTATATAGTGTTTGATGATGTCCTCCCCTCTGTATATAGTGTCTGAAGGTGTCCTCTCTCTCTGTATATAGTGTATGATGATGTCCTCCCCTCTGTATATAGTGTCTGATGATGTCCTATCCCCTCTATATATAGTGTCTGATGATGTCCTCTCCCTCTGTATATAGTGTCTGATGATGTCCTCCCCTCTGTATATAGTGTCTGATGATCTGCTCCCCCTCTGTATATAGTGTCGGAAGGTGTCCTCTCCCTCTGTATATAGTGTCTGATGATGTCCTCCCCTCTGTATATAGTGTCTGATGATGTCCTCCCCTCTATATATAGTGTCTGTTGATGTCCTCTCCCTCTGTATATAGTGTCTGATGATGTCCTCTTCCTCTGTATATAGTTTCTGATTATGTCCTCCACCTCTGTATATAGTGTCTGATGATGTCCTCCCCTCTGTTTATAGTGTCTGATGATGTCCTCCCCTCTGTATATAGTGTCTGATGATGTCCTGCCCCTCGGTATATAGTGCCTGATGATGTCCTCCCCTCTGTATATAGTGTCTGATGATGTCTTCCCCCTCTGTATATAGTGTCTGATGATATCCTCTCCCTCTGTATATAATGTCTGATGATATTCTCCCCCTCTGTATATAGTGTCTGATGATGTCCTCCCCCTCTGTATATAATGTCTGATGATGTCCTCCCCCTCTGTATATAGTGTCTGATGATGTCCTCCCCCTCTGTATATAATGTCTGATGATGTCCTCCCCCTTTGTATAAAGAGTCTGATGATGTCCTCCCCTCTGTATATAGTGTCTGGTGATGACCTCCCCTCTGTATATAGTGTCTGATGATGTCCTCCCCCTCTGTATATAGTGTCTGATGATGTCGTCCCCCTCTGTATATAGTGTCTGATGATGTCCTCCCCTTCTGTATATAGTTTATGATGATATCCTCCCCCTCTGTATATAATGTCTGATAATATCCTCCCCCTCTGTATATAATGTCTAATGATGTCCTCTCTCTCTGTATGTAGTGTCTGATGATGTCCTCCCCCTCTGTATATGGTGTCTGATGATGTCCTCCCCCTCTGTATATAGTGTCTGATGATGTCCTCTCCTCTGTACATAGTGTCTGATGATGTCGTCCCTCTCTCTATATAGTGTCTGATGATGTCCTCCCCTTCTGTATATAGTGTATGATGATATCCTCCCCCTCTGTATATAATGTCTGATGATATCCTCCCCCTCTGTATATAATGTCTGATGATGTCCTCTCCCTCTGTATGTAGTGTCTGATGATGTCCTCCCCCTCTGTATAAAGTGTCTGATGATGTCCTCCCCTCTCTATATAGTGTCGGATGATGTCCTCCACCTTTGTATATAGTGTCTGATGATGTCCTCCCCTCTGTATATAGTGTTTGATGATTTCCTCCCCCTCTGTATATAGTGTCTGATGATTTCCTCCCCCTCTGTATATAGTGTTTGATGATGTCCTCCCCTCTGTATATAGTGTTTGATGATGTCCTCCCCCTCTGTATATAGTGTCTGATGATGTCCTCCCCCTCGGTTATAGTGTCTGATGATGTCCTCCCCCTCTGTATATAGTTTCTGATGATGTAATCTCCCCCTGTATATAGTGTATGATGATGTCATCTCCCTCTGTAAATAGTGTCTGATTATGCCCTGCCCTTTGTATATAGTGTCTGATGATGTCTTCCCCCTCTGTATATAGTGTCTGATGATGTCCTCCCCCTCTGTATATAGTGTCTGATGATGTAATCTCCCCCTGTATATAGTGTCTGATGATGTCCTCCCCCTCCGTAAATAGTGTCTGATTATGCCCTCCCCTCTTTATATAGTGTCTGATGATGTTCTACTCCTCTGTATATAGTGTCTGATGATGTTCTCCTCCTCTGTATATAGTGTCTGGTGATGACCTCCCCTCTGTATATAGTGTCTGATGATATCCTCCCCCTCTGTGTATAGTGTCTGATGATGTCCTCCCCCTCTGTATATAATGTCTGATGATGTCCTCCCCCTCTGTATATAGTGTCTGATGATGTCCTCTCCCTCTGTATATAGTGTCTGATGATGTCCTCCCCCTCTGTATATAGTGTCTGATGATGTCCTCCCCCTCTGTATATAGTGTCTGATGATGTCCTCCCCTCTGTATATAGTGTCTGATGATGTCCTCCCCCTCTGTATGTAGTGTCTGATGATGTGCTCCCTCTGTATATAGTGTCTGATGATGTCCTCCCCCTCTGTATGTAGTGTCTGATGATGTCCTCCCTCTGTATATAGTGTCTGATGTTGTCCTCCCCCTCTGTATGTAGTGTCTGATGATGTCCTCCATCTGTATATAGTGTGATGATGTCCTCTTCCTCTGTATATAGTGTCTGTTGATGTCCTCTCCCTCTGTATATAGTGTCTGATGATGTCATTCCCTCTGTATATAGTGTATGATTATTTCCTCCCCCTCTGTATATAGTGTCTGATGATGTCCTCCTCCTCTGTATATAGTATCTGATGATGTCCTCCCCCGCAGTATATAGTGTCTGATGATGTCCTCTCCCTCTGTATAAAGTGTCTGATGATGTCCTTCCCCTCTGTATATAGTGTTTGATTATATCCTTCCCCTCTGTATATAATGTCTGATGATATCCTCCCCCTCTGTATATAGTGTCTGATGATGTCCTCCCCCTCTGTATATAATGTCTGATGATGTCCTCCCTCTCTGTATATAGTGTCTGATGATGTCCTCCCCTCTGTATATAGTGTCTGATGATGTCCTACTTCTCTGTATATAGTGTCTGATGATGTCCTCCTCTGTATATAGTGTCTGATGATGTATATAGTGTATGATGATGTCCTCCCCCTCTGTATATAGTGTCTGATGATGTCCTCCCCCTCTGTATATAATATCTTATGATGTCCTACCCCTCTGTATAAAGTGTCTGATGATGTTCTCCTCCTCTGTATAAAGTGTCTGATGATGTCCTCCCCTCTTTATATAGTGTCTGATGATGTCCTCCCCCGCAGTATATTGTGTCTAATGATGTCCTCCCTCTCTGTATATCGTGTCTGATGATATACTTCCCCTCTGTATATAGTGTCTGATGATGTCCCCTCCCTCTTTATATAGTGTCTGATGATGTCCTCCCCCTCTGTATATAGTGTCTGATGATGTCCTCCCCCTGTATATATAGTGTATGATGATGTCTCCCACTCTTTATATAGTGTCTGATAATGTCCTCCCCCTCTGTATATAGTGTATGATGATGTCTCCCCCTCTGTATATAGTGTCTGATGATGTCCTCCCCTCTGTATATAGTGTCTGATGATGTCCTCCCTTCTGTATATAGTGTCTGATGTTGTCCTCCCCCTCTGTTTATAGTGTCTGATGTTGTCCCCCCCTCTGTAAATAATGTCTGATGATGTCCTCCCCCTCTGTATATAGTGTCTGATGATGTCCTCCCCCTCTGTATTTAGTGTCTGATGATAGTCTCTACTCTGTATATAGTATCTGATGATGTCATTTCCTCTGTATATAGTGTCTGATGTTGTCCCCCCCTCTGTAAATAATGTCTGATGATGTCCTCCCCCTCTGTATGTAGTGTCTGATGATGTCCTCCCCCTCTGTATTTAGTGTCTGATGATAGTCTCTACTCTGTATATAGTATCTGATGATGTCATTTCCTCTGTATATAGTGTCTGATGATGTCCTCCCCCTCTGTATATGGTGTATGATGATGTCCTCCCCCTCTGCATATAGTGTCTGATGATGTCCTCCCCTCTGTATATAGTGTTTGATGATGTCCTCCCCTCTGTATAGAGTGTCTGATGATGTCCTCTCCTCTGTATATAGTGTCTGATGATGTCCTCCACCTCTGTATATAGTGTCTGATGATGTCCTCTCCCTCTGTATATAGTTTCTGATGATGTCCTCCACCTCTGTATATAGTGTCTGATGATGTCCTCCCCTCTGTATATAGTGTCTGATGATGTCCTCCCCTCTGTATATAGTGTCTGATGATGTCCTGACCCTCGGTATATAGTGCCTGATGATTTCCTCCCCTCTGTATATAGTGTCTGATGATGTCATCTCTCTGTATATAGTGTCTGATGATGTCCTCTCCCCTCAGTATATATTGTCTGATGATGTCCTCCCCCTCGGTATATAGTGTCTGATGATGTCTTCCCCCTCTGTATATAGTGTCTGATGATGTCCTCCCCCTCGGTATATAGTGTCTGATGATGTCTTCCCCCTCTGTATATAGTGTCTGATGATATCCTCCCCCTCTGTATATAATTTCTGATGATATCCTCCCCCTCTGTATATAATGTCTGATGATGTCCTCCCCCTCTGTATATAATTTCTGATGATATCCTCCCCCTCTGTATATAATGTCTGATGATATCCTCCCCCTCTGTATATAATGTCTGATGATGTCCTCCCCCTCTGTATATAATTTCTGATGATATCCTCCACCTCTGTATATAGTGTCTGATGATGTCCTCCCCTCTGTATATAGTGTCTGATGATGTCCTCCCCTCTGTATATAGTGTCTGATGATGTCCTGACCCTCGGTATATAGTGCCTGATGATTTCCTCCCCTCTGTATATAGTGTCTGATGATGTCATCTCTCTGTATATAGTGTCTGATGATGTCCTCTCCCCTCAGTATATATTGTCTGATGATGTCCTCCCCCTCGGTATATAGTGTCTGATGATGTCTTCCCCCTCTGTATATAGTGTCTGATGATGTCCTCCCCCTCGGTATATAGTGTCTGATGATGTCTTCCCCCTCTGTATATAGTGTCTGATGATATCCTCCCCCTCTGTATATAATTTCTGATGATATCCTCCCCCTCTGTATATAATGTCTGATGATATCCTCCCCCTCTGTATATAATTTCTGATGATATCCTCCCCCTCTGTATATAATGTCTGATGATGTCCTGACCCTCGGTATATAGTGCCTGATGATTTCCTCCCCTCTGTATATAGTGTCTGATGATGTCATCTCTCTGTATATAGTGTCTGATGATGTCCTCTCCCCTCATTATATATTGTCTGATGATGTCCTCCCCCTCGGTATATAGTGTCTGATGATGTCTTCCCCCTCTGTATATAGTGTCTGATGATATCCTCCCCCTCTGTATATAATTTCTGATGATATCCTCCCCCTCTGTATATAATGTCTGATGATGTCCTCCCCCTCTGTATATAGAGTCTGATGATGTCCTCCCCTCTGTATATAGTGTCTGATGATGTCCTCCCCCTCTGTATATAGTGTATGATGATGTCCTCCCCCTCTGTATATAGTGTCTGATGATGTCGTCCCCCTCTGTATATAGTGTCTGATGATGTCCTCCCCTCTGTATATAGTGTCTGATGATGTCCTTCCCTTTCTGTATATAGTGTATGATGATATCCTCCCCCTCTGTATATAATGTCTGATGATATCCTCCCCCTCTGTATATAATGTCTGATGATGTCCTCTCCCTCTGTATGTAGTGTCTGATGATGTCCTCCCCCTCTGTATATGGTGTCTGATGATGTCCTCCCCCTCTGTATATAGTGTCTGTTTATATCCTCCCCTTCTGTATATAGTGTCTGATGCAGTCCTCCCCCTCTGTATATAGTGTCTGATGATGTCCTGCCCCTCGGTATATAGTGCCTGATGATGTCCTCCCCTCTGTATATAGTGTCTGATTATGTCATCTCTCTGTATATAGTGTCTGATGATGTCCTCCCCCCTGTATATAGTGTCTGATGATGTCCTCCTCCTCTGTATATATTGACTGATGATGTCCTCCCCCTCTGTATATAGTGTCTGATGATATCCTCCCCCTCTGTATATAATGTCTTCTGATGTCCCCCCCTCTCTGTATATAGTGTCTGATGATGTCCTCCCCTCTGTATATAGTGTCTGATAAAGTCCTCCCCCTCTGTATATAGTGTCTGATGATGTCCTCCTCTGTATATAGTGTCTGATGATGTCGTCCCCCTCTGTATATAGTGTCTGATGATGTCCTCCTCTGTATATAGTGTCTGATGATGTCGTCCCCCTCTGTATATAGTGTCTGATGATGTCTTCCCCTCTGTATATAGTGTCTGATGATATCCTCCCCCTCTGTATATAATGTCTGATGATGTCCTCTCCCTCTGTATATAGTATCGGATGATGTCCTCCCCTTCTGTATATAGTGTCTGATGATATCCTCCCCCTCTGTATATAATGTCTGATGATATCCTCCCCCTCTGTATATAATGTCTGATGATGTCCTCTCCCGCTGTATATAGTGTCTGATGATGTCCTTTCCCTCTGTATATGGTGTCTGATGATGTCCTTCCCCTCTGTATATAGTGTCTGATGATGTCCTCTCCCTCTGTATGTAGTGTCTGATGATGTCCTCCCCCTCTGTATATGGTGTCTGATGATGTCCTCCCCCTCTGTATATAGTGTCTGATGATGTCCTCCCCCTCTGTATATAGTGTCTGATGATGTCCTCCCCCTCTGTATATAGTGTCTGATGATGTCCTCCCCTTCTGTATATAGTGTCTGATTATATCCTCCCCCTCTGTATATAATGTCTGATGATATCCTCCCCCTCTGTATATAATGTCTGATGATGTCCTCTCCCTCTGTATGTAGTGTCTGATGATGTCCTCCCCCTCTGTATATGGTGTCTGATGATGTCCTCCCCCTCTGTATATAATGTCTGATGATGTCCTCTCACTCTGTATATAATGTCTGATGATGTCCTCCCCCTCTGTATATAGTGTCTGATTATGTCCTCCTCTCTGTATATAGTGTCTGATAAAGTCCTCCCCCTCTGTAAATAGTGTCTGATGATGTCCTCCTCTGTATATAGTGTCTGATGATGTCGTCCCCCTCTGTATATAGTGTCTGATGATGTCCTCCCCTTCTGTATATAGTGTCTGATGATATCCTCCCCCTCTGTATATAATGTCTGATAATATCCTCCCCCTCTGTATATAATGTCTGATGATGTCCTCTCCCTCTTTATGTAGTGTCTGATGATGTCCTCCCCCTCTGTATATGGTGTCTGATGATGTCCTCCCCCTCTGTATATAGTGTCTGATGATGTTCTCCTCCTCTGTATATAGTGTCTGATGATGTCCTCCCCTCTGTATATAGTGTCTGATGATCTCCTCCCCCTCTGTATATAGTGTCTGAAGGTGTCCTCTCCCTCTGTATATAGTGTATGATGATGTCCTCCCCTCTGTATATAGTGTCTGATGATGTCCTCTCCCCTCTATATATAGTGTCTGATGATGTCCTCTCCCTCTGTATATAGTGTCTGATGATGTCCTCCCCTCTGTATATAGTTTCTGATGATCTGCTCCCCCTCTGTATATAGTGTCGGAAGGTGTCCTCTCCCTCTGTATATAGTGTCTGATGATGTCCTCCCCTCTGTATATAGTGTCTGATGATGTCCTGCCCTCTATATATAGTGTCTGTTGATGTCCTCTCACTCTTTATATAGTGTCTGATGATGTCCTCCACCTCTGTATATAGTGTCTGATGATGTCCTCCCCTCTGTATATAGTGTTTGATGATGTCCTCCCCTCTGTATATAGTGTCTGAAGGTGTCCTCTCTCTCTGTATATAGTGTATGATGATGTCCTCCCCTCTGTATATAGTGTCTGATGATGTCCTATCCCCTCTATATATAGTGTCTGATGATGTCCTCTCCCTCTGTATATAGTGTCTGATGATGTCCTCCCCTCTGTATATAGTGTCTGATGATCTGCTCCCCCTCTGTATATAGTGTCGGAAGGTGTCCTCTCCCTCTGTATATAGTGTCTGATGATGTCCTCCCCTCTGTATATAGTGTCTGATGATGTCCTCCCCTCTATATATAGTGTCTGTTGATGTCCTCTCCCTCTGTATATAGTGTCTGATGATGTCCTCTTCCTCTGTATATAGTTTCTGATTATGTCCTCCACCTCTGTATATAGTGTCTGATGATGTCCTCCCCTCTGTTTATAGTGTCTGATGATGTCCTCCCCTCTGTATATAGTGTCTGATGATGTCCTGCCCCTCGGTATATAGTGCCTGATGATGTCCTCCCCTCTGTATATAGTGTCTGATGATGTCTTCCCCCTCTGTATATAGTGTCTGATGATATCCTCTCCCTCTGTATATAATGTCTGATGATATTCTCCCCCTCTGTATATAGTGTCTGATGATGTCCTCCCCCTCTGTATATAATGTCTGATGATGTCCTCCCCCTCTGTATATAGTGTCTGATGATGTCCTCCCCCTCTGTATATAATGTCTGATGATGTCCTCCCCCTTTGTATAAAGAGTCTGATGATGTCCTCCCCTCTGTATATAGTGTCTGGTGATGACCTCCCCTCTGTATATAGTGTCTGATGATGTCCTCCCCCTCTGTATATAGTGTCTGATGATGTCGTCCCCCTCTGTATATAGTGTCTGATGATGTCCTCCCCTTCTGTATATAGTTTATGATGATATCCTCCCCCTCTGTATATAATGTCTGATAATATCCTCCCCCTCTGTATATAATGTCTAATGATGTCCTCTCTCTCTGTATGTAGTGTCTGATGATGTCCTCCCCCTCTGTATATGGTGTCTGATGATGTCCTCCCCCTCTGTATATAGTGTCTGATGATGTCCTCTCCTCTGTACATAGTGTCTGATGATGTCGTCCCTCTCTCTATATAGTGTCTGATGATGTCCTCCCCTTCTGTATATAGTGTATGATGATATCCTCCCCCTCTGTATATAATGTCTGATGATATCCTCCCCCTCTGTATATAATGTCTGATGATGTCCTCTCCCTCTGTATGTAGTGTCTGATGATGTCCTCCCCCTCTGTATAAAGTGTCTGATGATGTCCTCCCCTCTCTATATAGTGTCGGATGATGTCCTCCACCTTTGTATATAGTGTCTGATGATGTCCTCCCCTCTGTATATAGTGTTTGATGATTTCCTCCCCCTCTGTATATAGTGTCTGATGATTTCCTCCCCCTCTGTATATAGTGTTTGATGATGTCCTCCCCTCTGTATATAGTGTTTGATGATGTCCTCCCCCTCTGTATATAGTGTCTGATGATGTCCTCCCCCTCGGTTATAGTGTCTGATGATGTCCTCCCCCTCTGTATATAGTTTCTGATGATGTAATCTCCCCCTGTATATAGTGTATGATGATGTCATCTCCCTCTGTAAATAGTGTCTGATTATGCCCTGCCCTTTGTATATAGTGTCTGATGATGTCTTCCCCCTCTGTATATAGTGTCTGATGATGTCCTCCCCCTCTGTATATAGTGTCTGATGATGTAATCTCCCCCTGTATATAGTGTCTGATGATGTCCTCCCCCTCCGTAAATAGTGTCTGATTATGCCCTCCCCTCTTTATATAGTGTCTGATGATGTTCTACTCCTCTGTATATAGTGTCTGATGATGTTCTCCTCCTCTGTATATAGTGTCTGGTGATGACCTCCCCTCTGTATATAGTGTCTGATGATATCCTCCCCCTCTGTATATAGTGTCTGATGATGTCCTCCCCCTCTGTATATAATGTCTGATGATGTCCTCCCCCTCTGTATATAGTGTCTGATGATGTCCTCTCCCTCTGTATATAGTGTCTGATGATGTCCTCCCCCTCTGTATATAGTGTCTGATGATGTCCTCCCCCTCTGTATATAGTGTCTGATGATGTCCTCCCCTCTGTATATAGTGTCTGATGATGTCCTCCCCCTCTGTATGTAGTGTCTGATGATGTGCTCCCTCTGTATATAGTGTCTGATGATGTCCTCCCCCTCTGTATGTAGTGTCTGATGATGTCCTCCCTCTGTATATAGTGTCTGATGTTGTCCTCCCCCTCTGTATGTAGTGTCTGATGATGTCCTCCATCTGTATATAGTGTGATGATGTCCTCTTCCTCTGTATATAGTGTCTGTTGATGTCCTCTCCCTCTGTATATAGTGTCTGATGATGTCATTCCCTCTGTATATAGTGTATGATTATTTCCTCCCCCTCTGTATATAGTGTCTGATGATGTCCTCCTCCTCTGTATATAGTATCTGATGATGTCCTCCCCCGCAGTATATAGTGTCTGATGATGTCCTCTCCCTCTGTATAAAGTGTCTGATGATGTCCTTCCCCTCTGTATATAGTGTTTGATTATATCCTTCCCCTCTGTATATAATGTCTGATGATATCCTCCCCCTCTGTATATAGTGTCTGATGATGTCCTCCCCCTCTGTATATAATGTCTGATGATGTCCTCCCTCTCTGTATATAGTGTCTGATGATGTCCTCCCCTCTGTATATAGTGTCTGATGATGTCCTACTTCTCTGTATATAGTGTCTGATGATGTCCTCCTCTGTATATAGTGTCTGATGATGTATATAGTGTATGATGATGTCCTCCCCCTCTGTATATAGTGTCTGATGATGTCCTCCCCCTCTGTATATAATATCTTATGATGTCCTACCCCTCTGTATAAAGTGTCTGATGATGTTCTCCTCCTCTGTATAAAGTGTCTGATGATGTCCTCCCCTCTTTATATAGTGTCTGATGATGTCCTCCCCCGCAGTATATTGTGTCTAATGATGTCCTCCCTCTCTGTATATCGTGTCTGATGATATACTTCCCCTCTGTATATAGTGTCTGATGATGTCCCCTCCCTCTTTATATAGTGTCTGATGATGTCCTCCCCCTCTGTATATAGTGTCTGATGATGTCCTCCCCCTGTATATATAGTGTATGATGATGTCTCCCACTCTTTATATAGTGTCTGATAATGTCCTCCCCCTCTGTATATAGTGTATGATGATGTCTCCCCCTCTGTATATAGTGTCTGATGATGTCCTCCCCTCTGTATATAGTGTCTGATGATGTCCTCCCTTCTGTATATAGTGTCTGATGTTGTCCTCCCCCTCTGTTTATAGTGTCTGATGTTGTCCCCCCCTCTGTAAATAATGTCTGATGATGTCCTCCCCCTCTGTATATAGTGTCTGATGATGTCCTCCCCCTCTGTATTTAGTGTCTGATGATAGTCTCTACTCTGTATATAGTATCTGATGATGTCATTTCCTCTGTATATAGTGTCTGATGTTGTCCCCCCCTCTGTAAATAATGTCTGATGATGTCCTCCCCCTCTGTATGTAGTGTCTGATGATGTCCTCCCCCTCTGTATTTAGTGTCTGATGATAGTCTCTACTCTGTATATAGTATCTGATGATGTCATTTCCTCTGTATATAGTGTCTGATGATGTCCTCCCCCTCTGTATATGGTGTATGATGATGTCCTCCCCCTCTGTATATAGTGTCTGGTGATGACCTCCCCTCTGTATATAGTGTCTGATGATGTCTTCCTCTCTGTATATAGTGTCTGATGATGTCCTTCCCCTCTGTATATAGTGTCTGATGATATCCTCCCCCTCTGTATGTAATGTCTGTTGATGTCCTCCCCCTCTGTATATAGTGTCTGATGATGTCCTACCCTCTGCATATAGTGTCTGATGATGTCCTCCCCCTCTGTATATGGTGTCTGATGATGTCCTCCCCCTCTTTATATAGTGTCTGATGATGTCCTCCCCTTCTGTATATAGTGTATGATGATATCCTCCCACTCTGTATATAATGTCTGATGATATCCTCCCCCTCTGAATATGTCTGATAATGTCCTCCCCCTCTGTATATAGTGTCTGATGATGTCCTCTCCCTCTGTATGTAGTGTCTGATGATGTCCTCCCCCTCTGTATATGGTGTCTGATGATTTCTTCCCCCTCTTTATATAGTGTCTGATGATGTCCTCCCCCTCTGTATATAGTGTCTTATGCAGTCCTCCCCCTCTGTATATAGTGTTTGATGATGTCCTCCCCTCTCTATATAGTGTCTGATGATGTCCTCCACCTTTGTATATAGTGTTTGATGATGTCCTCCCCCTCTCTATATAGTGTTTGATGATGTCCTCCCCCTCTGTCAATAGTGTCTGATTATGTCCTCCCCTCTGTATAAAGTGTCTGATGATGTTCTCCTCCTCTGTATGAAGTGTCTGATGATGTCCTCCCCTCTGTATATAGTGTCTGATGATGTCCTGCCCCTCGGTATATAGTGCCTGATGATGTCCTCCCCTCTGTATATAGTGTCTGATGATGTCATCTCTCTGTATATAGTGTCTGATGATGTCCTCCCCCCTATATATAGTGTCTGATGATGTCCTCCCCCTCAGTATATATTGTCTGATGATGTCCTCTCCCTCTGTATATAGTGTCTGATGATGTCCTCCCCCTCTGTATATATTGTCTGTTGATGTCCTCTCCCTCTGTATATAGTGTCTGATGATGTCCTCCCCCTCTGTATATAGTGTCTGATAATATCCTCCCCCTCTGTATAGTGTCTGATGATGTCCTTCCCTTCTGTATATAATGTCTGATGATGTCCTTCCCCTCTGTATATAGTGTCTGATGATGTCCTCCTCTGTATATAGTGTCTGATGATGTCGTCCCCCTCTGTATATAGTGTCTGATGATGTCCTCCCCTTCTGTATATAGCGTATGATGATATCCTCCCCCTCTGTATATAATGTCTGATGATGTCCTCCCCTCTGTATATAGTGTCTCATGATGTCCTCCCCCTCTGTATATAGTGTCTGATGATGTCCTCCCCCTCTGTATATAGTGTCTGATGATGTCCTCCCCCTCTGTATATAGTGTCTGATGATGTCCTCCCCTCTGTATATAGTGTCTGATGATGTCCTCCCCCTCTGTATATAGTGTCTGATGATGTCCTCCCCCTCTGTATATAGTGTCTGATGATGTCCTCCCCCTCTGTATATAGTGTCTGATGATGTCCTCCCCCTCTATATATGGTGTCTGATTATGTTCTCCCCCTCTGTATATAGTGTCTGATGATGTCCTCCCCCTCTGTATATAGTGTCTGATGATGTCCTCCCCCTCTGTATATAGTGTCTGATGATGTCCTCCCCTCTGTATATAGTGTCTGATGATGTCCTCCCCCTCTGTATATAGTGTATAATGTTATCCTCCCCCTCTGTATATAGTGTCTGATGATGTCCTTCCCCTCTGTATATAGTGTCTGATGTTTTCCTCTCCCTCTGTATAAAGTGTGTGGTGATGTCCTCCCCCTGTATACAGTAGTTCTATGTAGGTAATTACATATCAGAACTGTGGGGCTCATTTACTTAAATTCACACTGATGATGTCCTCCCCTCTCTATATAGTGTCTGATGATGTCCTCCCCCTTTGTATTTAGTGTCTGATGATGTCTCCCCCTCTGTATATAGTGTCTGATGATGTCCTCCCCCTTTGTATATAGTGTCTGATGACATCCTCCTCCTCCTCTGTATATAGTGTCTGATGATGTCCTCCCCCTCTGTATATAGTGTCTGATGATGTCCTCCCCCTCTGTATATGGTGTATGATGATGTCCTCCCCCTCTGTATATAGTGTCTGGTGATGACCTCCCCTCTGTATATAGTGTCTGATGATGTCTTCCTCTCTGTATATAGTGTCTGATGATGTCCTTCCCCTCTGTATATAGTGTCTGATGATATCCTCCCCCTCTGTATGTAATGTCTGTTGATGTCCTCCCCCTCTGTATATAGTGTCTGATGATATCCTACCCTCTGCATATAGTGTCTGATGATGTCCTCCCCCTCTGTATATAGTGTCTGATGATGTCCCCCCCCCTCTGTATATAGTGTCTGATGATTTCCTCCTCTGAATATAGTGTCTGATGATGTCCTCCCCCTCTGTATATAGTGTCTGATGATGTCCTCCCCTTCTTTATATAGTGTATGATGATATCCTCCCCCTCTGTATATAATGTCTGATGATATCCTCCCCCTCTGAATATAATGTCTGATGATGTCCTCTCCCTCTGTATGTAGTGTCTGATGATGTCCTCCCCCTCTGTATATGGTGTCTGATGATTTCTTCCCCCTCTTTATATAGTGTCTGATGATGTCCTCCCCCTCTGTATATAGTGTCTTATGCAGTCCTCCCCCTCTGTATATAGTGTTTGATGATGTTCTCCCCTCTCTATATAGTGTCTGATGATGTCCTCCACCTTTGTATATAGTGTTTGATGATGTCCTCCCCCTCTGTATAAAGTGTCTGATGATGTTCTCCTCCTCTGTATAAAGTGTCTGATGATGTCCTCCCCTCTGTATATAGTGTCTGATGATGTCCTGCCCCTCGGTATATAGTGCCTGATGATGTCCTCCCCTCTGTATATAGTGTCTTATGATGTCCTCCCCCCTATATATAGTGTCCAATGATGTCCTCCCCCTCAGTATATATTGTCTGATGATGTCCTCTCCCTCTGTATATAGTGTCTGATGATGTCCTCCCCCTCTGTATATATTGTCTGATGATGTCCTCTCCCTCTGTATATAGAGTCTGATGATGTCCTCTCCCTCTGTATATAGTGTCTGATAATATCCTCCCCCTCTGTATAGTGTCTGATGATGTCCTTCCCTTCTGTATATAATGTCTGATGATGTCCTCCCCCTCTGTATATAGTGTCTGATGATGTCCTCCTCTGTATATAGTGTCTGATGATGTCGTCCCCCTCTGTATATAGTGTCTGATGATGTCCTCCCCTTCTGTATATAGCGTATGATGATATCCTCCCCCTCTGTATATAATGTCTGATGATGTCCTCCCCTCTGTATATAGTGTCTGATGATGTCCTCCCCCTCTGTATATAGTGTCTGATGATGTCCTCCCCCTCTGTATATAGTGTCTGATGATGTCCTCCCCCTCTGTATATAGTGTCTGATGATGTCCTCCCCTCTGTATATAGTGTCTGATGATGTCCTCCCCCTCTGTATATAGTGTCTGATGATGTCCTCCCCCTCTGTATATAGTGTCTGATGATGTCCTTCCCCTCTGTATATAGTGTCTGATGATGTCCTCCCCCTCTATATATGGTGTCTGATGATGTTCTCCCCCTCTGTATATAGTGTCTGATGATGTCCTCCCCCTCTGTATATAGTGTCTGATGATGTCCTCCCCCTTTGTATATAGTGTCTGATGATGTCCTCCCCCTTTTTATATACTATCTGATGATGTCCTCCCCCTCAGTATATAGTGTCTGATGATGTCCTCCCCCTCTGTGTATAGTGTCTGATGTTTTCCTCTCCCTCTGTATAAAGTGTGTGATGATGTCCTCCCCCTGTATACAGTAGTTCTATGTAGGTAATTACATATCAGAACTGTGGGGCTCATTTACGAAAATTCACACTGATGATGTCCTCCCCTCTCTATATAGTGTCTGATGATGTCCTCCTTCTCTGTATATAGTGTCTGATGATGTCCTCTCTCTCTGTATATAGTGTCTGATGATGTCCTCCCCTCTGTATATAGAGGTAAATGATGTCCTCTCCCTCTGTATATAGTGTCTGATGATGTCCTCCCCCTCTTTATATAGTGTCTGATGATGTACTCTCTCTCTCTGTATATAGTGTCTGATGATGTCCTCTCCCTCTGTATATAGTGTCTGATGATTTCCTCCCCCTCTATATATAGTGTCTGGTGATATCCCCCCCCCCCTCTGTATATAGTGTCTGATGATCTCCTCCCCCTCTGTAGATAGTGTCTGAAGGTGTCCTCTCCCTTTGTATATAGTGTCTGATGATGTCCTCCCCTCTGTATATAGTGTCTGATGATGTCCTCTCCCCTCTATATATAGTGTCTGATGATGTGCTCTCCCTCTGTTTATAGTGTCTGATGATGTCCTCCACCTTTGTATATAGTGTCTGATTGTGCCCTCCCCTCTGTATATAGTGTCTGATGATGTTCTCCTCCTCTGTATATAGTGTCTAATGATGTCCTCCCCTCTGTATATAGTGTCTGATGATGTCCTGCCCCTTGGTATATAGTGCCTGATGATGTCCTCCCCTCTGTATATAGTGTCTGATTATGTCATCTCTCTGTATATAGTGTCTGATGACGTCCTCCCCCCTGTATATAGTGTCTGATGATGTCCTCCTCCTCTGTATATATTGACTGATGATGTCCTCCCCCTCTGTATATAGTGTCTGATTATATCCTCCCCCTCTGTATATAATGTCTGATTATGTCCTCCCCCTCTTTATATAGTGTCTGATGATGTCCTCTCACTCTGTATATAATGTCTGATGATGTCCTCCCCCTCTGTATATAGTGTCTGATGATGTCCTCCCCTCTGTATATAGTGTCTGATAAAGTCCTCCCCCTCTGTATATAGTGTCTGATGATGTCCTCCTCTGTATATAGTGTCTGATGATGTTGTCCCCCTCTGTATATAGTGTCTGATGATGTCCTCCCCTTCTGTATATAGTGTCTGATGATATCCTCCCCCTCTGTATATAATGTCTGATGATATCCTCCCCCTCTGTATATGGTGTCTGATGATGTCCTCCCCCTCTGTATATAGTGTCTGATTATATCCTCCCCTTCTGTATATAGTGTCTGATGCAGTCCTCCCCCTCTGTATAAAGTGTCTGATGATGTCCTCCCCTCTGTATATAGTGTTTGATGATGTCCTCCCCCTCTGTATATAGTGTCTGATTATGTCTTCCCCTCAGTATATAGTGTCTTATGATGTTCTCCTCCTCTGTATATAGTGTTTGATGATGTCCTCCCCTCTGTATATAGTGTCTGATGATCTCCTCCCCCTCTGTATATAGTGTCTGAAGGTGTCCTCTCCCTCTGTATATAGTGTCTGATGATGTCCTCCCCTCTGTATATAGTGCCTGATGATGTCCTCCCCTCTGTATATAGTGTCTGATGATGTCATCTCTCTGTATATAGTGTCTGATGATGTCCTCCCCCTCAGTATATATTGTCTGATGATGTCCTCCCCCTCTGTATATAGTGTCTGATGATGTCTTCCCCCTCTGTATATAATGTCTGATGATGTCCTCCCCCTCTGTATATAGAGTCTGATGATGTCCTTCCCTCTGTATATAGTGTCTGATGATGTCCTCCCCCTCTGTATATAGTGTCTGATGATGTCCTTCTCTGTATATAGTGTCTGATGATGTCGTCCCCCTCTGTATATAGTGTCTGATGATGTCCTCCCCTTCTGTATATAGTGTATGATGATATCCTCCCCCTCTGTATATAATGTCTGATGATGTCCTCCCCCTCTGTATATAGTGTCTGATGATGTCCTCCCCCTCTTTATATAATGTCTAATGATGTCCTCTCTCTCTGTATGTAGTGTCTGATGATGTCCTCCCCCTCTGTATATGGTGTCTGATGATGTCCTCCCCCTCTGTATGTAGTGTCTGATGATGTCCTCTCCTCTGTATATAGTGTCTGATGATGTCGTCCCCCTCTCTATATAGTGTCTGATGATGTCCTCCCCTTCTGTATATAGTGTATGATGATATCCTCCCCCTCTGTATATAATGTCTGATGACATCCTCCCCCTCTTTATATAATGTCTGATGATGTCCTCTCCCTTTGTATGTTGTGTCTGATGATGTCCTCCCCCTCTGTATATGGTGTCTGATGATGTCCTCCCCTCTCTATATAGTGTCGGATGATGTCCTCCACCTTTGTATATAGTGTCTGATGATGTCCTCCCCTCTGTATATAGTGTTTGATGATGTCCTCCCCCTCTGTATATAGTGTCTGATGATGTCCTCCCCCTCTGTATATAGTGTTTGATGATGTCCTCCCCTCTGTAAATAGTGTTTGATTATGTCCTCCCCCTCTGTATATAGTGTCTGATGATGTCCACCCCTCTGTATATTGTGTCTGATGATGTCCTCCCCCTCGGTATATAGTGTCTGATGATGTAATCTCCCCCTTTATATAGTGTCTGATTATGCCCTCCCCTCTGTATATAGTGTCTGATGATGTCCTCCCCTCTGTATATAGTGTCTGATGATGTCCTCCCCTCTGTATATAGTGTCTGAAGGTGTCCTCTCCCTCTGTATATACTGTCTGATGATGTCCTTCCCTCTGTATAAAGTGTTTGATTATGTCTTCCCCTCTGTATATAGTGTCTGATGATGTTCTCATATTCTGTATATAGTTTCTGATGATGTCATCTCTCTGTATATAGTGTCTGATGATGTCCTCCCCCCTGTATGTAGTGTCTGATGATGTCCTCTCCTCTGTATATAGTGTCTGATGATGTCGTCCCCCTCTCTATATAGTGTCTGATGATGTCATCTCTCTGTATATAGTGTCTGATTATGTCCTCCCCCCTGTATGTAGTGTCTGATGATGTCCTCTCCTCTGTATATAGTGTCTGATGATGTCGTCCCCCTCTCTATATAGTGTCTGATGATGTCCTCCCCTTCTGTATATAGTGTATGATGATATCCTCCCCCTCTGTATATAATGTCTGATGATATCCTCCCCCTCTTTATATAATGTCTGATGATGTCCTCTCCCTTTGTATGTAGTGTCTGATGATGTCCTCCCCCTCTGTATATGGTGTCTGATGATGTCCTCCCCTCTCTATATAGTGTCGGATGATGTCCTCCACCTTTGTATATAGTGTCTGATGATGTCCTCCCCTCTGTATATAGTGTTTGATGATGTCCTCCCCCTCTGTATATAGTGTCTGATGATGTCCTCCCCCTCTGTTTATAGTGTTTGATGATGTCCTCCCCCTCTGTATATAGTGTCTGATGATGTCCACCCCTCTGTATATTGTGTCTGATGATGTCCTCCCCCTCTGTTTATAGTGTCTGATGATGTAATCTCCCCCTTTATATAGTGTCTGATTATGCCCTCCCCTCTGTATATAGTGTCTGATAATGTTCTACTCCTCTGTATATAGTGTCTGATGATGTTCTCCTCCTCTGTATATAGTGTCTGATGATGTCCTCCCCTCTGTATATAGTGTCTGATGATGTCCTCCCCCTCTGTATATAGTGTCTGGTGATATCCCCCCCTCTGTATATAGTGTCTGATGATCTCCTCCTTCTCTGTATATAGTGTCTGAAGGTGTCCTCTCCCTCTGTATATACTGTCTGATGATGTCCTCCCCTCTGTATATAGTGTTTGATTATGTCTTCCCCTCTGTATATAGTGTCTGATGATGTTCTCATATTCTGTATATAGTGTCTGATGATGTTCTCCTCCTCTGTATATAGTGTCTGATGATGTCCTCCCCTCTGTATATAGTGTCTGATGATGTCCTGCCCCTCGGTATATAGTGCCTGATGATGTCCTCCCCTCTGTATATAGTGTCTGATGATGTCCTCCCCCCTGTATATAGTGTCTGATGATGTCCTCCCCCTCAGTATATATTGTCTGATGATGTCCTCCCCCTCTGTATATAGTGTCTGATGATGTCCTCCCCCTCTGTATATAGTGTGTGATGATATCCTCCCCCTCTGTATATAATGTCTGCTGATGTCCTCCCCCTCTGTATATAGTGTCTGATGATGTCCTCCCCTCTGTATATATTGTCTGATGATGTCCTCCCCCTCTGTATATAGTGTCTGATGATGTCCTCCTTTTTATATAGTGTCTGATGATGTCCTCCCCTCTGTATATAGTGTCTGATGATATCCTCCCCCTCTGTATATAGTGTCTGATCATGTCCTCCCCTTCTGTATATAGTGTATGATGATATCGTCCCCCTCTGTATATAATGTCTTATGATATCCTCCCCCTCTGTATATAATGTCTGATGATGTCCTCTTCCTCTGTATATAGTGTCTGATGATGTCCTTCCCCTCTGTATATAGTGTCTGATGATGTCCTCTCCCTCTGTATGTAGTGTCTAATGATGTCCTCCCCCTCTGTATATAGTGTCTGATGATGTCCTCCCCCTCTGTATATAGTGTCTGAAGATGTCCTCTCCCTCTGTATATAGTGTCTGATGATGTCCTCCCCCTCTGTATATAGTGTCTGATGATGTCCTCCACCTTTGTATATAGTGTCTGATGATGTCCTCCCCCTCTGTATATAGTGTCTGATGATGTCCTCCCCCTCTGTATATAGTGTCTGATGATGTCCTCCCCCTCTGTATATAGTGTCTGATGATGTACTCCTCCTCTGTATATAGTGTCTGATGATGTCCTCCCCTCTGTATATAGTGTATGATGATGTCCTGCCCCTCGGTATATAGTGCCTGATGATGTCCTCCCCCTGTATATAGTGTCTGATGATGTCCTCCCCCTCTGTATATAGTGTCTGATGATGTCCTCACCTCTGTATATAGTGTCTGATGATGTCCTCCCCCTCTGTATATAGTGTCTGATGATGTCCTCTCCCTTTCTATATAGTGTCTGATGATGTCCTTCCCCTCTGTATATAATGTCTGATGATGTCCTCTCCCTTTGTATATAGTGTCTGATGATGTCCTTCCCCTCTGTATATGGTGTCTGATGATGTCCTCCCCCTCTGTATATAGTGTCTGATGATGTCCTCTCCCTTTGTATATAGTGTCTGATGATGTCCTTCCCCTCTGTATATAGTGTCTGATGATGTCCTCTCCCTTTGTATATAGTGTCTGATGATGTCCTTCCCCTCTGTATATAGTGTCTGATGATGTCCTCCCCCCTGTATATAGTGTCTGATGATGTCCTCCCCCTCTGTATATAGTGTCTGATGATGTCCTCTCCCTTTGTATATAGTGTCTGATGATGTCCTTCTCCTCTGTATATAATGTCTGATGATGTCCTCTCCCTTTGTATATAGTGTCTGATGATGTCCTTCCCCTCTGTATATAGTGTCTGATGATGTCCTCCCTCTCTGTATATAGTGTCTGATGATGTCCTCTCCCTTTGTATATAGTGTCTGATGATGTCCTCCCCCTCTGTATATAGTGTCTGATGATTTCCTCTCCCTCTGTATAAAGTGTGTGATGATGTCCTCCCCCTCTGTATATAGTGTCTGATGATTTCCTCTCCCTCTGTATAAAGTGTGTGATGATGTCCTCCCACTGTATACAGTAGTTCTATGTAGGTAATTACATATCAGAACTGTGGGGCTCATTTACTAAAAGTCGCACTGATGATATCCTCTCCCTCTGTATATAGTGTCTGATGATGTCCTCTCCCTCTGTATATAGTGTCTGATGATGTCCTCCCTCTGTATATAGTGTCTGATGATGTCCTCCCCCTTTGTATATAGTGTCTGATGATGTCCTCTCCCTCTGTATATAGTGTCTGATGATGTCCTCCCCCTCTGTATATAGTGTCTGATGATGTCCTCCCCCTCTGTATATAGTGTCTGATGATGTCCTCCCCCTCTGTATATAGTGTCTGATGATGTCCTCCCCCTCTGTATATAGTGTCTGATGATGTCCTCCCTCTGTATATAGTGTGATGATGTCCTCCCCCTCTGTATATAGTGTCTGATGATTTCCTCCCCTCTGTTTATAGTGTCTGATGATGTCCTCTCCCTCTGTATATAGTTTCTGATGATGTCCTCTCTCTCTGTATATAGTTTCTGATGATGTCCTCCCCTCTGTATATAGTGTCTGATGATGTCATCCCCCTCTGTATATAGTGTCTGATGATGTCCTCTCTCTCTCTGTATATAGTGTCTGATGTTGTCCTTCCCCTCTATATATAGTGTCTGGTGATATCCCCCCCTCTGTATATAGTGTCTGATGATCTCCTCCTTCTCTGTATATAGTGTCTGATGATGTCCTCCCCCTCTGTATATAGTGTCTGATGATGTCCTCTCCCTCTGTATATAGTATCTGATGATGTCCTCTCCCTCTGTATATACTGTCTGATGATGTCCTCCCCTCTTTATTTAGTGTCTGATGATGTCCTCTCCCCTCTATATATAGTGTCTGATGATGTCCTCTCCCTCTGTATATAGTGTCTGATGATGTCCTCTCCCCTCTGTATATAGTGTCTAATGATGTCCTCTCCCTCTGTATATAGTGTATCATGATGTCCTTCCCCTCTGTATATAGTGTCTGATGATGTCCTCCCCCTTTGTATATAGTGTCTGATGATGTCCTCTCCCTCTGTATATAGTGTCTGATGATGTCCTCCCCCTCTGTATATAGTGTCTGATGATGTCCTCCCCCTCTGTATATAGTGTCTGATGATGTCCTCCCCCTCTGTATATAGTGTCTGATGATGTCCTCCCCCTCTGTATATAGTGTCTGATGATGTCCTTCCTCTGTATATAGTGTGATGATGTCCTCCCCCTCTGTATATAGTGTCTGATGATGTCCTCTCCCTCTGTATATAGTGGCTGATGATTTCCTCCCCTCTGTTTATAGTGTCTGATGATGTCCTCCCCCTCTGAATATAGTGCCTGAGGTTTCCTCCCCTCTGTATATAGTGTCTGATGATGTCCTCTCCCTCTGTATATAGTGTCTGATGATGTCCTCTCTCTCTGTATATAGTTTCTATTGATGTCCTCCCCTCTGTATATAGTGTCTGATGATGTCATCCCCCTCTGTATATAGTGTCTGATGATGTCCTCTCTCTCTCTGTATATAGTGTCTGATGTTGTCCGTCCCCTCTAGATATAGTGTCTGGTGATATCCCCCCCTCTGTATATAGTGTCTGATGATCTCCTCCTTCTCTGTATATAGTGTCTGATGATGTCCTCCCCCTCTGTATATAGTGTCTGATGATGTCCTCTCCCTCTGTATATAGTGTCTGATGATGTCCTCTCCTTCTGTATGTACTGTCTGATGATGTCCTCCCCTCTTTATTTAGTGTCTGATGATGTCCTCTCCCCTCTATATATAGTGTCTGATGATGTCCTCTCCCTCTGTATATAGTGTCTGATGATGTCCTCCCCTCTGCATATAGTGTCTGATGATGTCCTCTCCCCTCTATATATAGTGTCTGATGATGTCCCCCCCTCCTCTGTATATAGTGTCTGATGATGTCCTTCCCTCTGTATATAGCATCTGATGATTTCCTCCCCTCTGTATAAAGTGTGTGATGATGTCCTCCCCCTCTGTATATAGTGTCTGATGATGTCCTCCCCCTCTGTATACAGTGTCTGATGATATCCTCTCCCCTCTCTATATAGGGGAACATTTACTAAGGGTCCGCAGCCGCGAATCCGTCGGGTTTTTCCCGAATATTTCCTCTTTGCGCTGTATTGCACGGGATTGTGGCGCGACTTTCGCGCGACAGAAATGGGGGGGCGTGGCCACCGGACAACCCGAAGGATTCGGAAAAACCGCAGAATTTAAAAAGCCATTTGTGTCGCAAGATCAAGCACTCACATACACCAGAAAAAAGCAGGTGAACTCCAGCGGACCTCGGCGCAGCAGCGACACCTGGTGAACATCGGCGCACGGACCTTAGTGAATCGAGGCAGAACCCGAATCAGCGTCGGAGAACCCGCCGCTGGATCGCGACTGGACCGGGTAAGTAAATGTGCCCCATAGTGTAAGATGATGTCCCCCCCTCTGTATATAGTGTCTGATGATGTCCTCCCCTCTGTATATAGTGTCTGATGATGTCCTCCCCTCTGTTTATAGTGTCTGATGATGTCCTCCACCTCTGCATATAGTGTCTGATGATGTCCTCCCCTCTGTATATAGTGTTTGATGATGTCCTCCCCTCTGTATATAGTGTCTGATGATGTCCTCCCCTCTGTTTATAGTGTCTGATGATTTCCTCCCCTCTGTATAAAGTGTGTGATGATGTCCTCCCCCTGTATACTGTGGGGCTCATTAACTACAAGTTGCACTGATCACTTTTTTCATATTTTGCACCTTTCCCATGGATTCCATGACTTGCACCGGTATTTCTTAAGTGTCTGCACTGGGATTTTGGCACATGTGATCCTTTTTGTGGCGCAGCTGTGCTGCTTCTATGCGACACAATTTACGGGGCATGCTGTTGGACGATCCGACTGATTCGGACTGAGCGCGCGATTTAACTTTCAAATTGTGTTGCATCCAATGCACTTACATGCACCAGGAAGAAGAAGATGAAATCCGGGGACCTGAGCGGGGAAGCGACAGCTGCAGGATATCAGGCGCGCGACATTAGTGAATTGTGGTACAGGACATTATACACGGACAATGCACTTTCTGTTGTGAAATCATGTGAAAAGGAGTAAATCGAGCAGCACACACCTGATTCATTCAATGCATTATACAAACTGCGGCATGTCAGGTCATTACAAAGCCCCAATAGGGGGCGGGTCATTTTGGGATATACTAGAGCAGTGGTGGCGAACCTATGGCACAGGTGCCAGAGGTGGCACTTATTGCCCTTTCTGTGCACGAGCCTATACCTGGTGAAGGTAAGCGCGAGTCCCGCAACACTTTTTTTTTCCGAATCCGTCGGGTTTTCGTTCGGCCACGCCCCCCGTTTTCCGTCGGGTGCATGCCAGCGCCGTTGCCCCACAATCCGTTCGCATGCGCAAAAATCCTGGGGCAATACAGGGAAAATTGGCGCAAATCGGATATATTCGGGTAACACGTAGGGAAAACGCGAATCGGGCCCTTAGTAAATGACCCCCATAGTTTGCCAGGTACGACTCAAGGCTTCCTCCTGCAGTCCAATACAGCCCAGGATGTGCCGCGCTCAATGCTATTTTAAAGCAACATCCTTGGCTCCCAGGACTATAGGAGGAGCAGGAAGGTGTGGATAGAGATGGATTATCATTGGAGCTCCTGCTCTTGGTCTCCTGACTCTTCCTCTTCAGGGGACCCTGGAGGGAAGCTACAATCCAAATTTCTCCATCTTTCTATTGTATTGGTGAAGTCAGAACGCCAATACGATTGAAACCAGTGATACAGCAGGGATCAATAAGTTACTGCTTAAATTGTCATGACATATAAGTGGGTTTTGGTTGTAGTTTGGGCACTGATGATGTAAAAGAGAGAAAACGGGTAAGTTCCTTAGAGAAAAGTTTGGAATTGTAACCTGGATGTGAATGGATCACATCAAAGAAACAGTCGGATTCAAGCGGATCTGAGGACGTTGGTCTGAACGCCTCAGGACAAGAGCAAATGATGCCAAATTCCAGCAGCAGTAAAACCTCACACTCTAATATGTCGTTGGTCTCTTTAGAAAGAGGTTCCGAAGGGGAAAAGAGGAAACAGATCCTGTGGTAATAATAAGAGGTCGGCTACATCCAGCGCTCGTGTAGCGTCTCTCGAAGCTTTGCTCACTCTCCGACATGCTGCATTTTGTGTAATAAAGTATTGAATGAATCCGGTAGGTTCCCTTCCTTTTCCTCCTTTTTGCATATTGGATGTTTGTGGAACAATCTGAGGTTCTCCGCCCAGTAGACGGTTACCTCTCCGTGGTTGTAGGAGCAGTCGGTGTGAGGAAGTGCTAGTCCATTATTTTTCCAATTTCTGTTTCCATATCAGAACATGATCAGATTCCCCTTCCCCAGTTATAAGGACACAGACAATGTAATGACATGTATGACTTTATTTCATGATGGAGGATGAGTCTTCCCAGTACAGATCCATCTCTGCAGGTTACTCATAGTCTATACATCTCTCCGCTCCCATCTTACTGATCTGTAATGTAACAGTTGTATAGACAGTTAGTTGTGGACACTTTGTGTTGGCATCTCAGGGCACCTAGGTGTTGGCACTTACCATTTGCAGAAGTCGCTGCATTCGCTCTCGGTACGGAAGCTGTTACCGTTTCCTCTGCAGCCGCCATAAATGAATCTGACGCACTGTCCTTGACCGGCATCAAATCCCCATTGAGCGAAACTCGCCTTGCAGCGGCCTGTGACTATGGGTAAGCGGCAGACGGCTGAAAGACAGATGATCGGATCAGCCAGGATGAGGAATATGGACTCTGGGAGCATTGCTAAAACCAGATTATGGGTGATGTAGCAGTGAGTAGTTGGGGCAGGGGTCTGCTGGTACATGTGGGGGCTCTGTGTCCTAGAAGCTTCTTCATAGACATGTTGGACAGAGCCCCCTGTTTGTTCCTATGCACCTGAGGACTGACCGGTAGTGGCATATAGCAAGGGGGTTTATGTGCATCACACACAGGACAACACCCCTTCACCCCAGTATTATCTGATTGCCAGCTATTATACGGCAGGGGTCCTTACCACAAAGGTTGAGGAGTGGTAAATTTGGACCTGGGCCAGACCAACTGGAATCAAAATTTATGAGGTTATGGTGGACCCTAGCCATATTAGGGTACAGGACAAATGCCCCCTGGATCTCCATCCATTTAGAAGACCTCAAGTAAGAAGATACATGGAACTCTCAATGAAAGCATAGTAGATGTCCTATTCGGTGTCCAAATGACCTTAAGACCCAGTGGATCCAATGGCACCAGAGATGCTCTATGAGTCTATGATCTTCCATTAAGAAGTTCTGAGTCCTTGTCGGTGCTGAGGTTACAGTACACTGGATCCTGGTGGGAGGGAGACCATGGTCTGATCTATGCGCTACTTGGGCTGTCCTCTGGCCACATATAATCCTGTTATGGCTTATATCTATTGAAAGGCTGGTAGCAGTACAATTGGTGGACCGAGGTCTGTCTCACTGAGGGTGTCTCAGCCTTTCAGAGTTGTTGGTGAGTGTGGTGGTCATTTGGACCACTCTCTCTCTCACTTCCTGTCTCCTCCTGAATCCATGTGTCCATGGGGTGACAATAGATAACTGGCCTAGTATATATGTAAGAGGTGCAGGACATTACAGATACTTCACCTTTTGTCCTGCAGGTCTGAAGACAATCTTTGTAATCAATAAAGTTGTTCATGTTTCCACCGCAGCCGCCATATTTGAAAGTCCTACAGGTCATAGAGGAGGGGTCGTAGTAGTAGCGTGAGAGTTCCTCCGTACATGTACCAGCATCCCCGGGCAGGTCGCATGCGGCTGCAGAGGGCACAGAACAGTTTTGTGGTATGGCATTAGTTATATACCAGGGCAAATATAAGTATGTGGTAATCTGCGATTTTTCAAGTTTCCCTCCTACAAAGAATGTGACGGTCAGTAAATAATATAGTAGATACACAGAGAGACAGAATCCAGGGACTCACATTGTATCATTTTTTCTATAATTGATTTCCTTTTTATTGCTTGAAATAAATATTTAACCACCAACCAACCAGCAAGAATCCAGGAACCATCAGACCTGCTAGATTTTATCCAAGAAGCTCCTCCTACTCTGCACTCTTTAGCTGTAGCTCCTCCTACACTGCACTCATTACATGTAGCTCCTCCTGCTCTGCACTCATTACCTGTAGCTCCTCCTACTCTGCACTCATTACCTGTAACCCCTCATACTCTGCACTCATTAGCTGTAGCTCCTCCTACTCTGCACTCTTTAGCTGTAGCTCCTCCTACTCTGCACTCTTTAGCTGTAGCTCCTCCTACTCTGCACTCATTACCTGTAGCTCCTCCTACTCTGCACTCATTACCTGTAACCCCTCATACTCTGCACTCATTAGCTGTAGCTCCTCCTACTCTGCACTCTTTAGCTGTAGCTCCTCCTACTCTTCACTCATTACCTGTAACCCCTCCTACTCTGCACTCATTACCTGTAGCTCCTCCTACTCTGCACTCATTACCTGTAACCCCTCCTACTCTGCACTCATTAGCTGTAGCTCCTCCTACTCTGCACTCTTTAGCTGTAGCTCCTCCTAGTCTTCACTCATTACCTGTAACCCCTCCTACTCTGCACTCATTACCTGTAAACCCTGTTACTCTGCACTCATTAGCTGTAGCTCCTCCTACTCTGCACTCTTTAGCTGTAGCTTCTCCTACTCTTTACTCATTACCTGTAAACCCTGTTACTCTGCACTCATTACTCAGTATTAATTGCACTATTTTGAACTCATTGGGGCAGATTTACTTACCTGTTCCATTCGCGATCCAGCGGCGCGTTCTCTGTGGAGGATTCGGGTCTTCCGGTGATTCACTAAGGTAGTGCGCCCGATGTCCACCAGGTGTCACTGCTGCGCTGAAGTTCGTCGGAGTGCACTGAAGTTCACCGTTTTAACCTGGGTGCAGGTAAGCGTGTGTCAAGTGACACTTTTTTTTTTTTTAAATGCGGCGGTGTTTCCGAATCCGTTGGGTTTTCTTACGGCCAAGCCCCCCGATTTCCGTCGCGTGCATGCCAGCGCCGATGCGCCACAATCCGATCGCGTGCTCCAAAATCCAGGGGCAATTCATGGAAAATCTGCGCAAATCGGAAATATTCGGATAACCCGTCGGAAAAACGCGATTCGGGCCCTTAGTAAATGACCCCCATTACCTGTATAAAAGACACCTGTCCAAACCCTCAATCACTCTCTATCCTCTCCACCATGGGCTAGACCATTTAGCATTGAGGGAACCCCAGAAGCCGTTGATGCAGACCATCTCAATGTTTATCTCATAGATGACTTTATTGCCCTCATCCCAGAAGGAGATAAAAAGACCTTGTAATAGAAAGGGGAATAGAATATGTAAAGAACGTGTAAAGTCCGACAGAAAACTGGTGCTGGGGCTTTAGTAAATGTGGCCCATTATGTTCTTCTCCGACCCACAGCTGCAACATGGAGCAGAAGAGAAATCACTCCGGTGTGTCTGTGTCTCCCGGATGCTATTGGGGGACTGTACATAGAATATGGTAGGGACTGTATATAGATTGTGGTGAAGACTGTATATAGATTGTGGTGGAGACTGTATATAGACTGCGGTGGAGACTGTATATAGACTGTGGTGGAGACTGTATATAGACTGGCGGACTCTATATAGACTGGTGGGGACTGTATATAGACTGTGGTGGAGACTGTATATAGACTGTGGTGGAGACTGTATATAGACTGTGGTGGAGACTGTATATAGACTGGCGGACTCTATATAGACTGGTGGGGACTGTATATAGACTGTGGTGGGGACTGTATATAGACTGTGGTGGGGACTTTATATAGACTGTGGTGGGGACTGTATCTAGACTGTGGTGGGGACTTTATATAGACTGTGGTGGGGACTTTATATAGACTGTGGTGGGGACTGTATCTAGACTGGTGGGGACTGTATCTAGACTGTGGTGTGGACTGTATATAGACTGTGGTGTGGAATGTATATAGACTGTGGTGTGGACTGTATATAGACTGTGGTGGGGACTGTATCTAGACTGGTGGGGACTGTATCTAGACTGTGGTGTGGACTGTATATAGACTGTGGTGTGGAATGTATATAGACTGTGGTGGGGACTTTATATAGACTGTGGTGGGGACTGTATCTAGACTGTGGTGGGGACTGTATCTAGACTGTGGTGTGGACTGTATCTAGACTGTGGTGTGGACTGTATATAGACTGTGGTGTGGAATGTATATAGACTGTGGTGGGGACTTTATATAGACTGTGGTGTGGACTGTATCTAGACTGTGGTGTGGACTGTATATAGACTGTGGTGTGGAATGTATATAGACTGTGGTGGGGACTGTATCTAGACTGTGGTGGGGACTGTATCTAGACTGTGGTGGGGAATGTATATAGACTGTGGTGGGGACTGTATCTAGACTGTGGTGTGGACTGTATCTAGACTGTGGTGTGGACTGTATATAGACTGTGGTGTGGACTGTATACAGACTGTGGTGGGGACTGTATATAGACTGTGGTGGGGACTGTATCTAGACTGTGGTGGGGACTGTATCTAGACTGTGGTGTGGAATGTATATAGACTGTGGTGGGGACTGTATCTAGACTGTGGGGGACTGTATATAGACTGTGGTGTGGACTGTATATAGACTGTGGTGTGGACTGTATATAGACTGTGGTGGGGACTGTATATAGACTGTGGTGGGGACTGTATATAGACTGGTGGGGACTGTATATAGACTGTGGTGTGGACTGTATATAGACTGTGGTGGGGACTTTATATAGACTGTGGTGGGGACTGTATATAGACTGTGGTGTGGACTGTATATAGACTGTGGTGGGGACTGTATATAGACTGTGGTGGGGACTGTATATAGACTGGTGGGGACTGTATATAGACTGTGGTGTGGACTGTATATAGACTGTGGTGGGGACTTTATATAGACTGTGGTGGGGACTGTATATAGACTGTGGTGGGGACTGTATATAGACTGTGGTGGGGACTGTATATAGACTGGTGGGGACTGTATATAGACTGTGGTGTGGACTGTATATAGACTGTGTTGGGGACTTTATATAGACTGTGGTGTGGACTGTATATAGACTGTGGTGGGGACTTTATATAGACTGTGGTGGGGACTGTATATAGACTGTGGTGGGGACTTTATATAGACTGTGGTGGGGACTTTATATAGACTGTGGTGGGGACTGTATCTAGACTGTGGTGGGGACTGTATATAGACTGTGGTGGGGACTGTATATAGACTGGTGGGGACTGTATATAGACTGTGGTGTGGACTGTATATAGACTGTGGTGGGGACTTTATATAGACTGTGGTGTGGACTGTATATAGACTGTGGTGGGGACTGTATATAGACTGTGGTGGGGACTGTATATAGACTGTGGTGGGGACTTTATATAGACTGTGGTGGGGACTTTATATAGACTGTGGTGTGGACTGTATATAGACTGTGGTGGGGACTTTATATAGACTGTGGTGGGGACTGTATATAGACTGTGGTGTGGACTGTATATAGACTGTGGTGGGGACTTTATATAGACTGTGGTGGGGACTTTATATAGACTGTGGTGGGGACTTTATATAGACTGTGGTGGGGACTTTATATAGACTGTGGTGGGGACTGTATCTAGACTGTGGTGGGGACTGTATATAGACTGTGGTGGGGACTGTATATAGACTGGTGGGGACTGTATATAGACTGTGGTGTGGACTGTATATAGACTGTGGTGGGGACTTTATATAGACTGTGGTGGGGACTTTATATAGACTGTGGTGGGGACTTTATATAGACTGTGGTGGGGACTTTATATAGACTGTGGTGGGGACTGTATATAGACTGTGGTGGGGACTTTATATAGACTGTGGTGGGGACTTTATATAGACTGTGGTGGGGACTTTATATAGACTGTGGTGGGGACTGTATCTAGACTGTGGTGGGGACTGTATATAGACTGTGGTGGGGACTGTATATAGACTGGTGGGGACTGTATATAGACTGTGGTGTGGACTGTATATAGACTGTGGTGGGGACTTTATATAGACTGTGGTGTGGACTGTATCTAGACTGTGGTGTGGACTGTATATAGACTGTGGTGTGGAATGTATATAGACTGTGGTGGGGACTGTATCTAGACTGTGGTGGGGACTGTATCTAGACTGTGGTGGGGAATGTATATAGACTGTGGTGGGGACTGTATCTAGACTGTGGTGGGGACTGTATCTAGACTGTGGTGGGGACTGTATCTAGACTGTGGTGGGGAATGTATATAGACTGTGGTGGGGACTGTATCTAGACTGTGGTGTGGACTGTATCTAGACTGTGGTGGGGAATGTATATAGACTGTGGTGGGGAATGTATCTAGACTGTGGTGGGGACTGTATCTAGACTGTGGTGGGGACTGTATCTAGACTGTGGTGGGGAATGTATATAGACTGTGGTGGGGACTGTATCTAGACTGTGGTGTGGACTGTATCTAGACTGTGGTGTGGACTGTATATAGACTGTGGTGTGGACTGTATACAGACTGTGGTGGGGACTGTATATAGACTGTGGTGGGGACTGTATCTAGACTGTGGTGGGGACTGTATCTAGACTGTGGTGTGGAATGTATATAGACTGTGGTGGGGACTGTATCTAGACTGTGGGGGACTGTATATAGACTGTGGTGTGGACTGTATATAGACTGTGGTGTGGACTGTATATAGACTGTGGTGGGGACTGTATATAGACTGTGGTGGGGACTGTATATAGACTGGTGGGGACTGTATATAGACTGTGGTGTGGACTGTATATAGACTGTGGTGGGGACTTTATATAGACTGTGGTGGGGACTGTATATAGACTGTGGTGTGGACTGTATATAGACTGTGGTGGGGACTGTATATAGACTGTGGTGGGGACTGTATATAGACTGGTGGGGACTGTATATAGACTGTGGTGTGGACTGTATATAGACTGTGGTGGGGACTTTATATAGACTGTGGTGGGGACTGTATATAGACTGTGGTGGGGACTGTATATAGACTGTGGTGGGGACTGTATATAGACTGTGGTGGGGACTGTATATAGACTGTGGTGGGGACTTTATATAGACTGTGGTGGGGACTGTATATAGACTGTGGTGGGGACTGTATATAGACTGTGGTGGGGACTGTATATAGACTGTGGTGTGGACTGTATATAGACTGGTGGGGACTGTATATAGACTGTGGTGTGGACTGTATATAGACTGTGTTGGGGACTTTATATAGACTGTGGTGTGGACTGTATATAGACTGTGGTGGGGACTTTATATAGACTGTGGTGGGGACTGTATATAGACTGTGGTGGGGACTTTATATAGACTGTGGTGGGGACTTTATATAGACTGTGGTGGGGACTGTATCTAGACTGTGGTGGGGACTGTATATAGACTGTGGTGGGGACTGTATATAGACTGGTGGGGACTGTATATAGACTGTGGTGTGGACTGTATATAGACTGTGGTGGGGACTTTATATAGACTGTGGTGTGGACTGTATATAGACTGTGGTGGGGACTGTATATAGACTGTGGTGGGGACTGTATATAGACTGTGGTGGGGACTTTATATAGACTGTGGTGGGGACTTTATATAGACTGTGGTGTGGACTGTATATAGACTGTGGTGGGGACTTTATATAGACTGTGGTGGGGACTGTATATAGACTGTGGTGTGGACTGTATATAGACTGTGGTGGGGACTTTATATAGACTGTGGTGGGGACTTTATATAGACTGTGGTGGGGACTTTATATAGACTGTGGTGGGGACTTTATATAGACTGTGGTGGGGACTGTATCTAGACTGTGGTGGGGACTGTATATAGACTGTGGTGGGGACTGTATATAGACTGGTGGGGACTGTATATAGACTGTGGTGTGGACTGTATATAGACTGTGGTGGGGACTTTATATAGACTGTGGTGGGGACTTTATATAGACTGTGGTGGGGACTGTATATAGACTGTGGTGGGGACTTTATATAGACTGTGGTGGGGACTGTATATAGACTGTGGTGGGGACTTTATATAGACTGTGGTGGGGACTTTATATAGACTGTGGTGGGGACTTTATATAGACTGTGGTGGGGACTGTATCTAGACTGTGGTGGGGACTGTATATAGACTGTGGTGGGGACTGTATATAGACTGTGGTGGGGACTGTATATAGACTGTGGTGGGGACTGTATATAGACTGGTGGGGACTGTATATAGACTGTGGTGTGGACTGTATATAGACTGTGGTGGGGACTTTATATAGACTGTGGTGGGGACTGTATATAGACTGTGGTGGGGACTTTATATAGACTGTGGTGGGGACTTTATATAGACTGTGGTGGGGACTGTATATAGACTGTGGTGGGAACTTTATATAGACTGTGGTGGGGACTGTATATAGACTGTGGTGGGGACTGTATATAGACTGTGGTGGGGACTTTATATAGACTGTGGTGAGGACTTTATATAGACTGTGGTGGGGACTTTATATAGACTGTGGTGGGGACTTTATATAGACTGTGGTGGGGACTTTATATAGACTGTGGTGGGGACTGTATATAGACTGTGGTGGGGACTGTATATAGACTGTGGTGGGGACTGTATATAGACTGTGGTGGGGACTGTATATAGACTGTGGTGGGGACTTTATATAGACTGTGGTGGGGACTGTATATAGACTGTGGTGGGGACTGTATATAGACTGTGGTGGGGACTGTATATAGACTGTGGTGTGGACTGTATATAGACTGGTGGGGACTGTATATAGACTGTGGTGTGGACTGTATATAGACTGTGTTGGGGACTTTATATAGACTGTGGTGTGGACTGTATATAGACTGTGGTGGGGACTTTATATAGACTGTGGTGGGGACTGTATATAGACTGTGGTGGGGACTTTATATAGACTGTGGTGGGGACTTTATATAGACTGTGGTGGGGACTGTATCTAGACTGTGGTGGGGACTGTATATAGACTGTGGTGGGGACTGTATATAGACTGGTGGGGACTGTATATAGACTGTGGTGTGGACTGTATATAGACTGTGGTGGGGACTTTATATAGACTGTGGTGTGGACTGTATATAGACTGTGGTGGGGACTGTATATAGACTGTGGTGGGGACTGTATATAGACTGTGGTGGGGACTTTATATAGACTGTGGTGGGGACTTTATATAGACTGTGGTGTGGACTGTATATAGACTGTGGTGGGGACTTTATATAGACTGTGGTGGGGACTGTATATAGACTGTGGTGTGGACTGTATATAGACTGTGGTGGGGACTTTATATAGACTGTGGTGGGGACTTTATATAGACTGTGGTGGGGACTTTATATAGACTGTGGTGGGGACTTTATATAGACTGTGGTGGGGACTGTATCTAGACTGTGGTGGGGACTGTATATAGACTGTGGTGGGGACTGTATATAGACTGGTGGGGACTGTATATAGACTGTGGTGTGGACTGTATATAGACTGTGGTGGGGACTTTATATAGACTGTGGTGGGGACTTTATATAGACTGTGGTGGGGACTGTATATAGACTGTGGTGGGGACTTTATATAGACTGTGGTGGGGACTGTATATAGACTGTGGTGGGGACTTTATATAGACTGTGGTGGGGACTTTATATAGACTGTGGTGGGGACTTTATATAGACTGTGGTGGGGACTGTATCTAGACTGTGGTGGGGACTGTATATAGACTGTGGTGGGGACTGTATATAGACTGTGGTGGGGACTGTATATAGACTGTGGTGGGGACTGTATATAGACTGGTGGGGACTGTATATAGACTGTGGTGTGGACTGTATATAGACTGTGGTGGGGACTTTATATAGACTGTGGTGGGGACTGTATATAGACTGTGGTGGGGACTTTATATAGACTGTGGTGGGGACTTTATATAGACTGTGGTGGGGACTGTATATAGACTGTGGTGGGAACTTTATATAGACTGTGGTGGGGACTGTATATAGACTGTGGTGGGGACTGTATATAGACTGTGGTGGGGACTTTATATAGACTGTGGTGAGGACTTTATATAGACTGTGGTGGGGACTTTATATAGACTGTGGTGGGGACTTTATATAGACTGTGGTGGGGACTTTATATAGACTGTGGTGGGGACTGTATCTAGACTGTGGTGGGGACTGTATATAGACTGTGGTGGGGACTATCTAGACTGTGGTGGGGACTTTATATAGACTGGTGGGGACTGTATATAGACTGTGGTGGGGACTTTATATAGACTGTGGTGGGGACTGTATATAGACTGTTGTGGGGGACTGTATATAGACTGTGATGGGGACTGTATATAGACTGTGGTGGGGACTGTATCTAGACTGTGGTGGGGACTGTATATAGACTGTGGGGGGACTATACATAGACTGGTGGGGACTGTATATAGACTGTGGGGGGACTATACATAGACTGTGTATAGTCGCATGCACGCGACGGATTCTGAAAATCCGCAGTATTTTTCTAAAAAATGTGTCGCTTGACACGCGCTTACCTGCACCCAGCAATGGACGGTGACCTCCAGTGAACTCCGACGGACTTCAGCGCAGCAGCGACACCTGGGGGACATCGGGCGCACGACCTTAGTGAATCGCCGGAAGACCCGAATCCTCGACTAAGAACGCACCGCTGGATCGCGACAGGACCGGGTAAGTAAATCTGCCCCAGTGAGTTTTATTGTGGGATTGCAACATCTCTAAGTGCCATGGAGGCGTAAGCCTCACACTGCTGTGCTCTGTGTTCTCTGCATTAAGATGTTCTCAACCCCTCCTCTCTTCTGTAAAGCGTATAGTGGAGCAGATGTGGAGATTGTTACATTGTATCAGAATAGATAGAAGACATCAGGTGATACACTGATACATTGTAGCAAAAGATCAACTGCAGAACTATTAGATCTCCAGAGCTCGCTGAAGGCTTTAGAGGGTAAATATAGATTTGTTTATTCCTTGGCAGCAAGCAGAGATCTGAAAAGTTATATCAAAGAAAACTCATATTTGGGATGTGAGATGATGAGACTTACCGGACCTGGCATTTCTGGGCTCATCCTCGTCCTCATCCCCCGCTGTTCTCTCAGATCTCTGTATACCGAGAAATAACATCAGGTCAGTCTGTGTAATGCGCTCTGCTTGCTGTCAGTGAATGGAAGCATTTATTAAAGCCTCAATGCCAGACATCTTGTCCTTAGCCCCTGCATCTGTGTGACACATGATGAGCTGAAGACAGAACAATATGGAGGCTACGAGGGTCTTTTTGAGGATTTGAGAATTTGGACCCCGAGAATATTTTTTTAACCGTTGAGATTCCAGGGTGACACTGATTGTACTCAATGTATGAAACAAATGGAAAATCGTATCAGGAGTAGTAGATCCCAATCTTCTACATCCACCCGACCCTGTCCGCTACATTGTATCACAGATATTTTGTATTTTCCACTGACAGAAAGTAGAGATCTCGGAAGTTGTGAAAAATCAGAAGATAAAGAATATTAGAAAATTCTGAGAACAAAATCTAAACCTGGAGACAGCGGAGAGGATTTACCCCAGTCCTGACCCTACATTATATAAGGAGATAGGAGCCGCTCTGTAATAGGGGTATACATGGGGGGGGGGGGGGGGGGCTGCTATATGATCAATACTCTAGTATAAAGGGAAGAATCTCAGTATATTAACCCTTTATGACACCCTATAGATCCCCCCGCAGTCATCTCTGGGATCTTACCTTATTGGGGACGGGGTCTTCACTCAAGACGGGGGTCCCAGTCAGTAAGAGCAGGAGGGGCGGCAGGAGACACAGATAAAGCTTCATCCTGATGGTCCGGGATACACTGCCGCCTCTGTCACCTCCCAAATGTGTAATGTGTCGGCGGAGGAGGGAATCTAATCAATGTATAGAGCAGAAGAGTAAAATTTTAGTATTTAACACGAACCACCGAGTATTTACCCTCAAGAATCATAAATCATTTATTGTAAGATTTGCATGTCAACAATATGAATCATGAGGGACAGGGACACGCTGATACTTGGGGGGACAAGACAGTGATACACTGACGCTGGGGTAGAGGATACTGGCATGCTGACACTTGGGGGACAAACAAAAAATTGATGCGTTGACACTTAAAGTCCTCAGTCTAGTATAATCACTACCACCAGTCACTCCTCAGTCTAGTATAATCACTGCCACCAGTCAGTCCTCAGTCTAGTATAATCACTACCACCAGTCAGTCCTCAGTCTAGTATAATCACTATCACCAGTCAGTCCTCAGTCTAGTATAATCACTGCCACCAGTCATTCCTCAGTCTAGTATAATCACTACCACCAGTCAGTCCTCAGTCTAGTATAATCACTACCACCAGTCAGTCCTCAGTCTAGTATAATCACTGCCACCAGTCAGTCCTCAGTCTAGTATAATCACTACCACCAGTCACTCCTCAGTCTAGTATAATCACTGCCACCAGTCAGTCCTCAGTCTAGTATAATCACTACCACTAGTCAGTCCTCAGTCTAGTATAATCACTACCACCAGTCAGTCCTCAGTCTAGTATAATCACTACCACCAGTCAGTCCTCAGTCTAGTATAATCACTGCCACCAGTCAGTCCTCAGTCTAGTATAATCACTACCACCAGTCAGTCCTCAGTCTAGTATAATCACTACCACCAGTCAGTCCTCAGTCTAGTATAATCACTACCACCAGTCAGTCCTAAGTCTAGTATAATCACTACCACCAGTCTGTCCTCAGTCTAGTAATAATCACTGTCACCAGTCACTCCTCAGTCTAGTATAATCACTACCACCAGTCAGTCCTCAGTCTAGTATAATCACTACCACCAGTCAGTCCTAAGTCTAGTATAATCACTACCACCAGTCTGTCCTCAGTCTAGTAATAATCACTGTCACCAGTCACTCCTCAGTCTAGTATAATCACTACCACCAGTCAGTCCTCAGTCTAGTATAATCACTACCACCAGTCAGTCCTAAGTCTAGTATAATCACTACCACCAGTCTGTCCTCAGTCTAGTAATAATCACTGTCACCAGTCACTCCTCAGTCTAGTATAATCACTGCCACCAGTCAGTCCTCAGTCTAGTATAATCACTACCACCAGTCAGTCCTAAGTCTAGTATAATCACTACCACCAGTCTGTCCTCAGTCTAGTATAATCACTGCCACCAGTCAATCCTCAGTCTACTAATAATCACTGCCACCAGTCAGTCCTCAGTCTAGTATAATCACTGCCACCAGTCAGTCCCCAGTCTAGTATAATCACTGCCACCAGTCAGTCCTCAGTCTAGTATAATCACTACCACCAGTCAGTCCTCAGTCTAGTATAATCACTGCCACCAGTCAGTCCCCAGTCTAGTATAATCACTGCCACCAGTCAGTCCTCAGTCTAGTATAATCACTACCACCAGTCAGTCCTCAGTCTAGTATAATCACTACCACCAGTCAGTCCTCAGTCTAGAATAATCACTACCACCAGTCAGTCCTCAATCTAGTATAATCACTGCCACCAGTCAGTCCTCAGTCTAGTATAATCACTACCACCAGTCAGTCCTCAGTCTAGTATAATCACTGCCACCAGTCAGTCCTCAGTCTAGTATAATCACTACCACCAGTCAGTCCTCAGTCTAGTATAATCACTACCACCAGTCAGTCCTCAGTCTAGAATAATCACTACCACCAGTCAGTCCTCAATCTAGTATAATCACTACCACCAGTCAGTCCTCAGTCTAGTATAATCACTACCACCAGTCAGTCCTCAGTCTAGTATAATCACTGCCACCAGTCAGTCCTCAGTCTAGTATAATCACTACCACCAGTCAGTCCTCAGTCTAGTATAATCACTACCACCAGTCAGTCCTCAGTCTAGTATAATCACTACCACCAGTCAGTCCTAAGTCTAGTATAATCACTACCACCAGTCTGTCCTCAGTCTAGTAATAATCACTGTCACCAGTCACTCCTCAGTCTAGTATAATCACTACCACCAGTCAGTCCTAAGTCTAGTATAATCACTACCACCAGTCTGTCCTCAGTCTAGTATAATCACTGCCACCAGTCAATCCTCAGTCTACTAATAATCACTGCCACCAGTCAGTCCTCAGTCTAGTATAATCACTGCCACCAGTCAGTCCCCAGTCTAGTATAATCACTGCCACCAGTCAGTCCTCAGTCTAGTATAATCACTACCACCAGTCAGTCCTCAGTCTAGTATAATCACTAGCACCCGTCAGTCCTCAGTCTAGTATAATCACTACCACCAGTCAGTCCTCAGTCTAGTATAATCACTGCCACCAGTCAGTCCCCAGTCTAGTATAATCACTGCCACCAGTCAGTCCTCAGTCTAGTATAATCACTACCACCAGTCAGTCCTCAGTCTAGTATAATCACTACCACCAGTCAGTCCTCAGTCTAGAATAATCACTACCACCAGTCAGTCCTCAATCTAGTATAATCACTACCACCAGTCAGTCCTCAGTCTAGTATAATCACTAGCACCCGTCAGTCCTCAGTCTAGTATAATCACTACCACCAGTCAGTCCTCAGTCTAGTATAATCACTGCCACCAGTCAGTCCCCAGTCTAGTATAATCACTGCCACCAGTCAGTCCTCAGTCTAGTATAATCACTACCACCAGTCAGTCCTCAGTCTAGTATAATCACTACCACCAGTCAGTCCTCAGTCTAGAATAATCACTACCACCAGTCAGTCCTCAGTCTAGTATAATCACTGCCACCAGTCAGTCCCCAGTCTAGTATAATCACTGCCACCAGTCAGTCCTCAGTCTAGTATAATCACTACCACCAGTCAGTCCTCAGTCTAGTATAATCACTACCACCAGTCAGTCCTCAGTCTAGAATAATCACTACCACCAGTCAGTCCTCAATCTAGTATAATCACTACCACCAGTCAGTCCTCAGTCTAGTATAATCACTAGCACCCGTCAGTCCTCAGTCTAGTATAATCACTACCACCAGTCAGTCCTCAGTCTAGTATAATCACTGCCACCAGTCAGTCCCCAGTCTAGTATAATCACTGCCACCAGTCAGTCCTCAGTCTAGTATAATCACTACCACCAGTCAGTCCTCAGTCTAGTATAATCACTACCACCAGTCAGTCCTCAGTCTAGAATAATCACTACCACCAGTCAGTCCTCAATCTAGTATAATCACTGCCACCAGTCAGTCCCCAGTCTAGTATAATCACTACCACCAGTCAGTCCTCAGTCTAGTATAATCACTGCCACCAGTCAGTCCTCAGTCTAGAATAATCACTACCACCAGTCTGTCCTCAGTCTAGTATAATTACTGCCAGTGTCAGAACTCTTCGTATAGAGCAAATTGTGAACTCACCTGTATCTTGATCACCTGGGTGTTGGGTTTTGTAGGATATGCAATATTGAGCTTGTGCTGCAGTTTATGTGAGGATAAGCAGCTGATAAGCAGGTGTCAGGAGGTGTCAGGTGGAGTCAGGATGTGTATTGAGGTGTTAGGGGTTGTCATGAGGTGTCAGGAGGTATCAAATCATAAAGTTGGCAGGAGAAGAGGTAAACATACCAGGGAGTTGGACGCCAACAAAACCTTTTTTATGGACCCAGGTAAACAGTTCCAATGCAAATTTCCATTCACTGACTCTGATCCCATTCACTAAATTTAAGTAATTGAGAAACTAAATGTGACTGTGTGTATACAAGGGACTGATAAGAGATGCAGTCAGAGTGCAGTATATATGTGTATTCTCTATTGGCCGAGGACAGGAGGATTTTAGGGATTAGTGATTTACATAGAAATGCATACATTATACTGTCAGTCTTAAAGGAAAACTCTCAACAAAAGAGATGGATTGGATAGCAAAGAAAAAGGAAGAAGAAACGATATAAATACTAAAGGGAACCGGTCAGCAGTGTTCATGTCAGCTGTGTGTACTAATGCAAATGTCTGCGCAACACAGAGACAACGATAAGCCAATACAAACAGAGAAAGATAATTACCAAATACAGGTCAGAACCAAGAGGACAGTACAGTACAAAATCACTAGACAAACACAAAGGCAGAGAATCAAGCAATGGGTCAAATATACTAGATTAGCGAAATAACACCAGATCATGTCATCCCCTCTGTATATAGTGTCTGATTATGTCCTCCCCTCTGTATATAGTGTCTGATGATGTCCTCCCCTCTGTATATAGTGTCTGATGATGTCCTCCCCTCTGTATATAGTGTATGATCATGTCCTCCGCCTCTGTATATAGTGTCTGATGATGTCCTCCCCTCTGTATATAGTGTCTGATGATGTCCTCCCCTCTGTATATAGTGTCTGATGATGTCCTCCCCCTCTGTATATAGTGTCTGATGATGTCCTCCCCCTCTGTATATAGTGTATGATCATGTCCTCCGCCTCTGTATATAGTGTCTGATGATGTCCTTCCCTCTGTATATAGTGTCTGATGATGTACCCCCCTCTTTATATATTGTCTGATGATGTCCTCCCCTCTGTATATAGTGTCTGATGATGTCTTTCCCCTCTGTATATAGTGTGTGATGATGTCCTCCCCCTCTGTATATAGTGTATGATCATGTCCTCCGCCTCTGTATATAGTGTCTGATGATGTCCTTCCCTCTGTATATAGTGTCTGATGATGTACCCCCCTCTTTATATATTGTCTGATGATGTCCTCCCCTCTGTATATAGTGTCTGATGATGTCTTTCCCCTCTGTATATAGTGTGTGATGATGTCCTCCCCCTCTGTATATAGTGTCTAATGGTGTCCTCCTCCTCTGTATATAGTGTCTAATGGTGTCCTCCTCCACTGTATATAGTGTCTGATGATGTCCTCCCCTCTGTATATAGTGTCTGATGATGTCCTCCCCCTCTGTATATAGTGTCTGATGATGTCCTCCCCTCTGTATATAGTGTCTGATGATGTCCTCCCCCTATGAATATAATGTCTGATGATGTCCTCCCCCTCTGTATATAGTGTCTGATGATGTCCTCCCCCTCGGTATATAGTGTCTGATGATGTCTTCTCCCTCTGTATATAGTGTCTGATGATGTCCTCTGCCTCTGTATATAGTGCCTGATGATGTCCTCCCCTCTGTATATAGTGTCTGATAATGTACTCCCCTCTGTATATAGTGTCCGATGATGTCCTCCCCCTCTGTATATAGTGTCTGATGATGTCCTCCCCCTCTGTATATAGTGTCTGATGATGTCCTCCCCCTCTGTATATAGTGTCTGATGATTTCCTTCCCCTCTGTATATAGTGTCTGATTATGTCCTCCCCCTCTGTATATAGTGTCTGATTATGTACTCACCTCTGTATATAGTGGCTGATGATGTCCTCCCCCTCTTTATATAGTGTCTGGTGATGTCCTCCCCTCTGTATATAGTGTCGGATGATGTACTCCCCTCTGTATATAGTGTCTGATGATGTCCTCCCCCTCTGTATATAGTGCCTGATGATGTCCTCCCCCTCTGTATATAGTGTCTGATGATGTCCTCCCCCTCTATATATAGTGTCTGATGATGTGCTCCCCTCTGTAGTGTTTGATTATATCCTCCCCCTCTGTATATAGTGTCTGATGATGTCCTCCCTCTCTGTATATAGTGTCTGATGATTTCCTTCCCCTCTGTATATAGTGTCTGATGATGTCCTCCCCCTCTGTATATAGTGTCTGATGATGTCCTCCCCCTCTGTATATAGTGTCTGATGATGTCCTCCCCCTCGGTATATAGTGTCTGATGATGTCTTCTCCCTCTGTATATAGTGTCTGATGATGTCCTCTGCCTCTGTATATAGTGCCTGATGATGTCCTCCCCTCTGTATATAGTGTCTGATGATGTCCTCCCCTCTGTATATAGTGTCCGATGATGTCCTCCCCCTCTGTATATAGTGTCTGATGATGTCCTCCCCCTCTGTATATAGTGTCTGATGATGTCCTCCCCCTCTGTATATAGTGTCTGATGATTTCCTTCCCCTCTGTATATAGTGTCTGATTATGTCCTCCCCCTCTGTATATAGTGTCTGATTATGTACTCACCTCTGTATATAGTGGCTGATGATGTCCTCCCCCTCTTTATATAGTGTCTGGTGATGTCCTCCCCTCTGTATATAGTGTCGGATGATGTACTCCCCTCTGTATATAGTGTCTGATGATGTCCTCCCCCTCTGTATATAGTGCCTGATGATGTCCTCCCCCTCTGTATATAGTGTCTGATGATGTCCTCCCCCTCTATATATAGTGTCTGATGATGTCCTCCCCTCTGTAGTGTTTGATTATATCCTCCCCCTCTGTATATAGTGTCTGATGATGTCCTCCCTCTCTGTATATAGTGTCTGATGATTTCCTTCCCCTCTGTATATAGTGTCTGATTATGTCCTCCCCCTCTGTATATTGTGTCTGATGATTTCCTTCCCCTCTGTATATAGTGTCTGATGATGTCCTCCCCCTCTGTATTTAGTGTCTGATGATGTCCTCTCCCTCTGTATATAGTGTATGATGATGTCCTCCCCCTCTGTATATAGTGTCTGATAATGTTCTCCCCCTCTGTATATAGTGTTTGATGATGTCCTCCCCCTCTATATATAGTATCTGATGATGTCCTGCCCCTCTGTATATAGTGTCTGATGATGTTCTCCCCCTATGTATATAGTGTCTGATGATGTCCTCCCCCTCTGTATATAGTGTCTGATGATGTCCTCTCCCTCTGTATATAGTGTCTGATGATGTCCTCCCCCTCTGTATATAGTGTCTGATGATGTCCTCTCCCTCTGTATATAGTGTTTGATGATGTCCTCCCCCTCTGTATATAGTATCTGATGATGTCTTCCCCCTCTGTATATAGTGTCTGATGATGTTCTCCCCTCTGTATATAGTGTCTGATGATGTCCTTCCCCTCTGTATATAGTATCTGATGATGTCCTCCCCCTCTGTATATAGTGTCTGATTATATCCTCCCCCTCTGTATATAGTATCTGATGATGTCCTCCCCCTCTGTATATAGTATCTGATGATGTCCTCCCCCTCTGTATATAGTGTCTGATGATGTCCTCCCCCTCTGTATATGGTGTTTGATGATTTCCTTCCCCTCTGTATATAGTGTCTGATGATGTCCTTCCCCGCTGTATATAGTGTCTGATGATGTCCTTCCCCTCTGTATATAGTGTCTGATGATGTCCTCCCCTCTGTATATAGTGTCTGATGATGTCCTCCCCCTCTGTATATAGTGTCTGATGATGTCCTCCCCTCTGTATATAGTGTCTGATGATGTCCTCCCCTCTGTATATAGTGTCTGATGATGTCCTTCCCCTCTGTATATAGTGTCTGATGATGTCCTCCCCTCTGTATATAGTGTCTGATGATGTCCTCCCCCTTTGTATATAGTGTCTGATGGTGTCCTCCCCCTCTGTATATAGTGTCTGATGATGTCCTCCCCTTCTGTATATAGTGTATGATGATATCCTCCCCCTCTGTATATAGTGTCTGATGATGTCCCCCCCTCTGTATATAGTGTCTGCTGATATCCTCTCCCTCTTTATATAATGTCTGATTATATCCTCTCCCTCTGTATATAGTGTCTGATGATGTCTTCTCCCTCTGTATACAGTATCTGATGTCTTCTCCCTCTGTATATATTGTCTGATGATGTCCTCTCCCTCTGTATATATTGTCTGATGATGTCCTCCCCTCTGTATATACTGTCTGATGATATCCTCTCCCTCTGTATATATTGTCTGATGATGTCCTCCCCTCAGTATATAGTGTCTGATGATGTCGTCTCCCTCTGTATATAGTGTCTGATGATGTCCTCCCCCTCTGTATATAGTGTCTGATGATGTCCTCCCCCTCTGTATATAGTGTCTGATGATGTCCTCTGCCTCTGTATATAGTGTCTGATTATATCCTCCCCCTCTGTATATAGTGTCTGATGATGCCCCCCCTCTGTATATAGTGTCTGATGATGCCCCCCCTCTGTATATAGAGCCTTATGTTGTCCTACCCCTCTGTATATAGTGTCTGATGATGTCCTCCCCCTCTGTATATAGTGTCTAATGATGTCCTCTCCCTCTGTATATAGTGTCTGATGATGTCCTCCCCTCTGTATATACTGTCTGATGATATCCTCTCCCTCTGTATATAGTGTCTGATGATATCCTCTCCCTCTGTATATATTGTCTGATGATATCCTCTCCCTCTGTATATAGTGTCTGATTATGTCCTCCCCCTCTGTATATAGTGTCTGATGATGTCCTCCCCCTCTGTATATAGTGTCTGATTATGTCCTCTGCCTCTGTATATACTGTCTGATGATATCCTCTCCCTCTGTATATATTGTCTGATGATATCCTCTCCCTCTGTATATAGTGTCTGATGATGTCCTCCCCATCTGTATATAGTGTCTGATGATGTCCTCCCCCTCTGTATATAGTGTCTGATGATGTCCTCCCCATCTGTATATAGTGTCTGATGATGTCCTCCCCTCTGTATATAGTGCCTGATTATGTCCTCTGCCTCTGTATATAGTGTCTGATTATATCCTGTCCCTCTGTATATAGTGTCTGATGATGTCCTCCCCCTCTGTATATAATGTCTGATTATGTCCTCTGCCTCTGTATATAGTGTCTGATTATATCCTGTCCCTCTGTATATAGTGTCTGATGATGTCCTCCCCCTCTGTATATAGTGTCTGATGATGTCCTCTCCCTCTGTATATATTGTCTGATAATGTCCTCCCCCTCTGTATATAGTGTATGATGATGTCCTCCCTTCTGTATATAGTGTCTGATGTTGTCCTCCCCTCTGTATATAGTGTCTGATTATATCCTGTCCCTCTGTATATAGTGTCTGATGATTTCCTTCCCCTCTGTATATAGTGTCTGATGATGTCCTCCCCCTCTGTATATAGTGTCTGATGATGTCCTCTGCCTCTGTATATAGTGTCTGATGATGTCCTCTCCCTCTGTATATAGTGTCTGATGATGTCCTCCCCCTCTGTATATAGTGTCTGATGATGTCCTCTGCCTCTGTATATAGTGTCTGATGATGTCCTCTCCCTCTGTATATAGTGTCTGATGATGTCCTCTGCCTCTGTATATAGTGTATTATCATGTCCTCCGCCTCTGTATAAAGTGTCTCATGATATCCTCTCCCTCTGTATATAGTGTCTGATGATGCCCCCCCTCTGTATATAGTGTCTGATGATGTCCCCCCCTCTGTATATAGTGTCTGATGATGTCCTCTACCTCTGTATATAGTGTCTGATGATGTCCTCCCCCTCTGTATATAGTGTATGATCATGTCCTCCGCCTCTGTATAAAGTGTCTGATGATATCCTCTCCCTCTGTATATAGTGTCTGATGATGTCCTCTGCCTCTGTATATAGTGTATGATCATGTCCTCCGCTTCTGTATAAATTGTCTGATGATGTCCCCCCCTCTGTATATAGTGTCTGATGATGTCCTCCCCTCTGTATATAGTGTCTGATGATGTCCTCCCCCTCTGTATATAGTGTCTGATTATATCCTCTCCCTCTGTATATAGTGTCTGATGATGTCCTCCCCCTCTGTATATAGTGTCTGATGATGTCCTCTCCCTCTGTATATAGTGTCTGATGATGTCCTCCCCCTCTGTATTTAGTGGCTGATGATGTCCTCCCCCTCTGTATATAGTGTCTGATGATGTCCTCTCGCTCTGTATATAGTGGCTGATGATGTCCTCCCCCTCTGTATATAGTGTCTGATGATGTCCTCCCCCTCTGTATATAGTGTATGATGATGTCCTCTCCCTCTGTATATAGTGTATGATGATGTCCTCCCCCTCTGCATATAGTGTCTGATGATGTCCTCTCCCTCTGTATATAGTGTCTGATGATGTCCTCCCCCTCTGTATATAGTGTCTGATGATGTCCTCCCCCTCTGTATATAGTGTCTGATGATGTCCTCCCCTCTGTATATAGTGTCTGATGATGTCCTCCCCTCTGTATATAGTGTCTGATGATGTCCTCCCCTCTGTATATAGTGTCTGATGATGTCCTCTCCCTCTGTATATAGTGTCTGATGATTTCATTACTTAAAACAGACATAATGCAATCCACCAGAGATTTTCCAAGTTTGCATATATTGGGGGTCATTTACTAAGGGCCCGAATCGAGTCTTTACCGGCGGGTTACGCGAATTTTTCCATTTTGCGCCGATTTTCCCTGTATTGCTCCGGGATTTTGGCGCACGCGATCTTATTGTGGCGTATCGGCGCCGGCATGCACGCGACGGAAATGGGGGAGCTTGGCCGCGTGGATCATATGGTCGCCCAGGCCGTAGCCTTGCATTAAAATCACTACGTAGGGCCGGCCGTCTGACTGAGGCCATACATGGGAGGTCACTGTGTGGACGTGGACCTAGCAGAATATTGTAGTCACATAGAGAATATCAGGAGAGAACGGAAAACAACAATAACAAATTGGGCCACATTTATCAAAGCGTTTGTGCCAGTTTTGTATCTAACTTTCCACTGAAAAGAACATGGAAACTGTGTGGCTGCCTTTCCCTGCTCCATGTACAACCACTATGGAATACGACTAGAGATGAGCGAACACTAAAATGCTCGGGTACTCGTTATTCGAGACGAACTTTTCCCGGTGCTCGAGTGCTCGTCTCGAATAACGAGCCCCATTGAAGTCAATGGGAGACTCGAGCATTTTTCAAGGGGACCAAGGCTCTGCACAGGGAAGCTTGGCCAAACACCTGGAAACCTCAGAAAAGGATGGAAACACCACGGAAATGGACAGGAAACAGCAGGGGCAGCATGCATGGATGCCTCTGAGGCTGCTTAATCGCACCATTATGCCAAAATTATGGGCAACAGCATGGCCATGACAGAGTGACAGAATGAAGCTAGATAGCATCTAAAACATGCAATAATTGACCCTGACACTATAGGGGACGGCATGCAGAGGCAGCGGCAGCAGGCTAGAGAGTGGCATGGCGACATACCCTAAATGGACTCAGGCTTCAAACCAATGGGTGAGGAACCAAAGGAGGTGAGCAAGAAGCGCTCAAATAATATCGGTACATGATAAAAGTTTGCCAGTATATTTTGTGGATTACACAGCAGGGTGGCGACAAAGTTAACATGGAAGCCATGAAAACAACCCAAAATTCTGCCTGACACAGCTCGTTTGATAAGGGGACCATGTATGCTTACAGTTCATGCCAGTCGCTGCACTGGCTGCCAGTCTCCTTTCGAATACAGTTTAAAATAATAATAACCCTCATCCATAAAGCTCTGTATAATGCTGCACCCCCCTACCTCTCCTTTCTTATCTCAGTCTATCGCCCAACCCGTGCTCTTAGATCCGCCAGTGATCTTAGATTAACCTCTACCCTAGTGCGGACCTCCCACTCGCGTCTCCAAGACTTCTCTAGAGCTGCACCAATTCTATGGAATGCTCTGCCCCGGACTATCAGACTAATACCTAACCTCCAAAGTTTCAAACGTGCTCTTAAAACCCATTTCTTTAGGCAAGCCTATAACACTCATTAACTGCATGAAGTTTTAACTCTTCTACTAACCCGTCCTGTGTCGTCCTCCCATCTGTTATCCAGCAACCAACAGGCACCAGACTTCTCTGCAGTCCCATTCACCCTGGACCTGGTATATAAGATGACGGCTGAGTGGTTCAAGCGACAGCAATTCCATTTATTATATTTTGTTCTATTCCCTAAGAAGAATGGCTTGACCATTAAATATTCTTTTACCTCGTGTTACCCCATCATCTTCATAAACCGTAAGCTCTGGCGAGCAGGGACCTCACTCCTGTTGTTCCATACAAATGTTGTGCTCTGTTACATTACATTTGTATTTGTTTCCTATGATTTGTAAAGCGCTGCAGAATATGATGACGCTATATAAATAAAGATTATTATTATTATTATTATGGAGGCAGTGAACTAGTAGTAGATTAAAGGTGCTGCAACTATGTTAGTTGGATCTTGGGATGGAGCTGGCGCTCTGCAGCCAGGCGAGCTTTCGCCAATCCAAGCCCCTGTCTCTAGGCTACTCCCCAAACAGCACTTCTAAGAACCTTTTGTATAAGATCAAGTGTAGTAGCGTTCTTATAAGTTTAGGATATGGCGGGTGAGGGGAATGTAAACAGATGCGCAAGAAGCGCTGAAATAATATCCCTAAATGGTAAAAGTTTGCAAGTATATTTTGTGGATTACACAGCAGGGTGGCGACAAAGTTAACAACTTTGATGTGGAATGCCCTGTAATAGCTCTTGGGCGGTGTGCCTTTTATCGCCTAGGCTCAGCAGTTTCAGCACCGCCTGCTGTCGCTTAGCGACGGCACTGCTGCTGTGCCTAGAGCTACCGACTGATGGCGCCATGCCCACGGATGGTAATTCGGAGGAGGAGGAGGTGGAGGAGGGGTGGGAGGAGGTATAGTAGGCCTTTGAGACCTGGACCGAGGTAGGCCCCGCAATTCTCTGCGTCGGCAGTATATGACCAGCCCCAGGGTCAGACTCGGTCCCAGCCTGCACCAAGTTAAGTGTAGTAGCGTTCTCATAAGTTTGGGATATGGCGGGTGAGGGGAATGTAAACAGATGCGCAAGAAGCGCATGATGCGCATGGAGCTGGCGGCTGGCGGCCGCTGCCAGGCGAGCTTTCGCCAATCCAAGCCCCTGTCTCTAGGCTACTCCCCAAACAGCACTTCTAAGAACCTTTTGTATAAGATCAAGTGTAGTAGCGTTCTTATAAGTTTAGGATATGGCGGGTGAGGGGAATGTAAACAGATGCGCAAGAAGCGCTGAAATAATATCCCTAAATGGTAAAAGTTTGCAAGTATATTTTGTGGATTACACAGCAGGGTGGCGACAAAGTTAACAACTTTGATGTGGAATGCCCTGTAATAGCTCTTGGGCGGTGTGCCTTTTATCGCCTAGGCTCAGCAGTTTCAGCACCGCCTGCTGTCGCTTAGCGACGGCACTGCTGCTGTGCCTAGAGCTACCGACTGATGGCGCCATGCCCACGGATGGTAATTCGGAGGAGGAGGAGGTGGAGGAGGGGTGGGAGGAGGTATAGTAGGCCTTTGAGACCTGGACCGAGGTAGGCCCCGCAATTCTCTGCGTCGGCAGTATATGACCAGCCCCAGGGTCAGACTCGGTCCCAGCCTGCACCAAGTTAAGTGTAGTAGCGTTCTCATAAGTTTGGGATATGGCGGGTGAGGGGAATGTAAACAGATGCGCAAGAAGCGCATGATGCGCATGGAGCTGGCGGCTGGCGGCCGCTGCCAGGCGAGCTTTCGCCAATCCAAGCCCCTGTCTCTAGGCTACTCCCCAAACAGCACTTCTAAGAACCTTTTGTATAAGATCAAGTGTAGTAGCGTTCTTATAAGTTTAGGATATGCCGGGTGAGGGGAATGTAAACAGATGCGCAAGAAGCGCTGAAATAATATTGGTAAATGATAAAAGTTTGCCAGTATATTTTGTGGATAACACAGCAGGGTGGCGACAAAGTTAACAACTTTGATGTGGAATCCATGAAAACAACCCAAATTTCTGCCTGACACACCTCGTTTGATAAAGGGACGATGTATGGAGGCAGCTATATGGACGACTTTTGGAGGTAGCAATGGAGACAACGTGTGGAGGCTGCTATGGAGACAATTTAATTTGGATAGTGCCTGTATCAGGCAGTCCCAAAAATTTTTCAAACCAGAGGAGCAGGTAGGTGGCCCTCCAGTAAAATGGAATAGATTGAGTGCCTGTATGTGGCAGTCCCAAATATTTTTCAAACCAGAGGAGCAGGTAGGTGGCCCTGCAGTAAAATGGAATAGATTGAGTGCCTGTATGTGGCAGTCCCAAAAATTTTTCAAACCAGAGGAGCAGGTAGGTGGCCCTCCAGTAAAATGGAATAGATTGAGTGCCTGTATGTGGCAGTCCCAAACATTTTTCAAACCAGAGGAGCAGGTAGGTGGCCCTGCAGTAAAATGGAATAGATTGAGTGCCTGTATGTGGCAGTCCCAAACATTTTTCAAACCAGAGGAGCAGGTAGGTGGCCCTCCAGTAAAATGGAATAGATTGAGTGCCTGTATGTGGCAGTCCCAAACATTTTTCAAACCAGAGGAGCAGGTAGGTGGCCCTCCAGTAAAATGGAATAGATTGAGTGCCTGTATGTGGCAGTCCCAAAAATTTTTTAAAACAGAGGACCGGGTAGGTGGCCCTCCAGAAAAATGGAATAGATTGAGTGCCTGTATGTGGCAGTCCCAAACATTTTTCAAACCAGAGGAGCAGGTAGGTGGCCCTCCAGTAAAATGGAATAGATTGAGTGCCTGTATGTGGCAGTCCCAAAAATTTTTTAAAACAGAGGACCGGGTAGGTGGCCCTCCAGAAAAATGGAATAGATTGAGTGCCTGTATGTGGCACTCACAAAAATTGTTTCAAACAGAGGACCGGGTAGGTGGCCCTCCAGAAAAATTAAATGCATGAAGTACTATAGCAAGAGCCAGTGGGCCCTGTCAAAAAATAGCCATTTTCCTCTGCTTTACTGTACAAAGAGGAGGAGAAGGAGGAAAATGAGGAGGAGGAGGAGTGGATCAATTATTCAGGTTGAGCTTCCTTCACCTGGTGGAGATTGGAAATTCTGAGAAATCCAGCCTTTATTCATTTTAATAAGCGTCAGCCTGTCAGCGCTGTCAGTCGACAGGCGTGTACGCTTATCGGTGATGATGCCACCAGCTGCACTGAAAACCCGCTCGGACAAGACGCTAGCGGCAGGGCAGGCAAGAACCTCCAAGGCGTACAGCGCCAGTTCGTGCCACATGTCCAGCTTTGAAACCCAGTAGTTGTAGGGAGCTGTGTGATCATTTAGGACGATGGTATGGTCAGCTACGTACTCCCTCACCATCTTTCTGTAAAGATCAGCCCTACTCTGCCGAGACTGGGGACAGGTGACAGTGTCTTGCTGGGGTGACATAAAGCTGGCAAAAGCCTTGTAAAGCGTACCCTTGCCAGTGCTGGACAAGCTGCCTGCTCGCCTACTCTCCCTCGCTACTTGTCCCGCAGAACTACGCACTCTGCCGCTAGCGCTGTCAGAAGGGAAATACTGTTTCAGCTTGTGCACCAGGGCCTGCTGGTATTCATGCATTCTCACACTCCTTTCCTCTGCAGGGATGAGAGTGGAAAGATTTTGCTTGTACCGTGGGTCCAGGAGAGTGAACACCCAGTAATCGGTGCTGGAATAAATTCTTTGAACGCGAGGGTCACGGGATAGGCAGCCTAGCATGAAATCTGCCATATGCGCCAGAGTACCAACGCGTAAGAATTCACTCCCCTCACTGGCCTGACTGTCCATTTCCTCCTCCTCCAACTCCTCCAACTCCTCTTCTTCTGCCCATACACGCTGAACAGTGAAGGACTCAACAATGGTCCCCTCTTGTGTCTCGCCAACATTCTCCTCCTCTTCCTCCTCATCCTCCTCCACCTCCACCTCCTCCGATATGCGCTGAGAAACAGACCTCAGGGTGCTTTGGCTATCAACAAGGGAATATTCTTCCCCTGTCTCTTGTGACGAGCGCAAAGCTTCCGACTTCATGCTGACCAGAGAGTTTTTCAACAGGCCAAGCAGCGGGATGGTGAGGCTGATGATGGCGGCATCGCCACTGACCATCTGTGTTGACTCCTCAAAGTTACTCAGCACCTGACAGATATCAGACATCCACGTCCACTCCTCATTGTAGACTTGAGGAAGCTGACTGACCTGACTACCAGTTCTGGTGGAAGTTGACATCTGGCAGTCTACAATCGCTCTGCGCTGCTGGTAAACTCTGGATAACATGGTCAGTGTTGAATTCCACCTCGTGGGCACGTCGCACAACAGTCGGTGAGCGGGCAGTTGGAGGCGGCGCTGCGCTGCCCTGAGAGTGGCAGCATCTGGGCTGGACTTCCTGAAATGCGCACAGATGCGGCGCACCTTCGTGAGCAAATCAGACAGATTGGGGTATGTCTTGAGGAAACGCTGAACTATCAGATTTAACACATGGGCCAGGCATGGCACATGTGTCAGTCTGCCGAGTTGCAGAGCCGCCACCAGGTTACGGCCGTTGTCACACACAACCATTCCCGGCTTGAGGTTCAGCGGTGCCAGCCACAGATCAGTCTGCGCCGTGATGCCCTGTAATAGCTCTTGGGCGGTGTGCCTTTTGTCGCCTAGGCTCAGCAGTTTGAGCACCGCCTGCTGTCGCTTAGCGACGGCACTGCTGCTGTGCCTAGAGTTACCGACTGATGGCGCCGTGCCCACGGATGGTAGTTCGGAGGAGGAGGTGGAGGAGGGGTGGGAGGAGGAGGAGGCATAGTAGGCCTGAAACACCTGGACCGAGGTAGGCCCCGCAATCCTCGGCGTCGGCAGTATATGACCAGCCCCAGGGTCAGACTCGGTCCCAGCCTCCACCAAGTTAACCCAATGTGCCGTCAGCGATATATAGTGGCCCTGCCCGGCAGCACTCGTCCACGTGTCCGTGGTCAGGTGGACCTTGTCAGAAACGGCGTTGGTCAGGGCACGGATGATGTTGTCTGACACGTGCTGGTGCAGGGCTGGGACGGCACATCGGGAAAAGTAGTGGCGGCTGGGGACCGAATACCGAGGGGCGGCCGCCGCCATGAGGTTGCGAAAGGCCTCGGTCTCTACTAGCCTATAGGGCAGCATCTCCAGGCTAAGCAATCTGGAGATGTGCACATTAAGGGCTTGGGCGTGCGGGTGGGTTGCACTATATTTGCGTTTCCGCTCCAGCGTCTGGGGTATGGAGAGCTGAACACTGGTGGATGCTGTGGAGGATCGTGGAGGCGACGATGGGGTTTTTGTGGCAGGGTCCTGGGCAGGGGGCTGACTATCAGCTGACACAGGGGAAGGAGCAGTGGTGTGCACGGCCGGAGGTGAACGGGCTTGTTGCCACTGAGTGGGGTGTTTAGCATTCATATGCCTGCGCATACTGGTGGTAGTTAAGCTAGTAGTGGTGGAACCCCTGCTGAGCCTGGTTTGGCAAATGTTGCACACCACAGTCCGTCGGTCATCCGGTGTTTCCTTAAAGAACCTCCACACTTCTGAAGATCTAGCCCTCGCCGCAAGAGCCCTCGCCACGGGAGCTTCACTAGTTGACACATTTGGCGCTGATGCACCAGCTCTGGCCCTGCCTCTCCGTCTGGCCCCACCACTGCCTCTTCCAACCTGTTCTGGTCGAGGACTCTCCTCCGTCTCAGAAGCACTGTGTTCACCCGGCCTCTCAACCCAGCTTGGGTCTGTCACCTCATCATCCTCCGATCCCTCAGTCTGCTCCCCCTCGGACTTCCTGCCCTGACAACAACTTCCCCACTGTCTGACAACCGTGTCTCCTCATCGTCCGACACCTCTTTACACACTTCCACTACGTCAAGAAGGTCATCATCACCCACAGACTGTGACTGGTGGAAAACCTGGGCATCGGAAAATTGCTCAGCAGCAACCGGACAAGTGGTTTGTGACTGTGGGAAGGGTCCAGAAAACAGTTCCTCAGAGTATGCCGGTTCAAATGCCAAATTTTCCTGGGAGGGGGCAGACTGGGGGGGAGGAGGCTGAGGTGCAGGAGCTGGAGGAGTGGCGATTTCGGTGACATGGGTGGACTGCGTGGAAGACTGACTGGTGGTGGACAAATTGCTCGAAGCATTGTCAGCAATCCACGACATCACCTGTTCGCACTGTTCTGGCCTCAACAGTGCTCTACCACGAGTCCCAGTAACTTCAGACATGAACCTAGGGAGTGTAGCTCTGCGGCGTTCCCCTGCTCCCTCATCAGCAGGTGGTGTCTCACCCCGCCCAGGACCACGGCCTCTGACCCCTGCAGTAGTTGGACGCCCACGTCCCCGCCCTCGTCCTCTACCCCTAGCCCTCGGGTTAAACATTTTTAAAATGAGAGTTATAACTTTATTTTTTTTTTAACTTTTTTTTGTTTTTTTTTGTGTTTTTTGTTTTTTTTTGTGTTTTTTGTTTTTTTTTTGAGTTTTTAAAACCAAACAATGCTATCCTATTGCTATGGCTATTTTCTAGCCAAGTATCAAAGCACACTACTATGCCAGATGAGATGACACTGAGTTAGTGCCTAATTGAAATCCAACCCCTACTAAATTTTCCCACTTCGGTCTTTGCTATGGATATGTGTGCCACTAAGAGCTAAACACAACGGTAGCAAGTCCCCCTGCTAATTCCTCACAAAATGGTACTAGATGCAAATTAAAATAAAAAAAGTAGAACGTTATTGTAGCCCTAAGAAGGGCTGTTGGGTTCTTTGAGAATCACTCCTGCCTAACAGTAAGCTAATAGAACACCCTAACGCTTTCCCTGACCAGCAGCAGCTCTCTCCCTAGCGGCATCCAGACACAGAATGATCCGAGCCGAAATATTCAGGTAACACGTTGGGAAACCGCAAATCGGGCCCTTAGTAAATGACCCCTTTTGTACTGTCAAAACACGTGGTGCTCATTACCGATTGCCTGCATTTTTGTTAAAACACACATGCGATTGGGACAAGCTCCTCACAGATTTCATTGAATGGTTTTCCATAAAGCAAATTCAACTGCAACATGCGAACGCAACGAGAAGGAAATGAATGAAGACCCAACAGAGACATGAACCGGCCCTCAGACAGGACAGAGCTGCGGGTCACGGGCAGTGCCATCCAAGTGGTGGCCATAATGTGGTACTACAGCACTGTCAGAGGTGCAGGGGGGGTTTTATTATTTACATGTAAGATTTAAAGGATAACTCCAGCCGAAATAATAATGCAAAGCAGACAATGTAATGACGTATATCCGTTTATTTCATGATGGAGGACAAGTCTTCCCGTTACGGATCCATCTCCGCAGGTTACTCATAGTCTATCACTCCGCTCCCATCTGAAATGTAATAATTTATGGTCAGTTTTGGGTCCTTTCTCATGTGGGCTTCGCATGGCATCAGTCTTGGTTCTCACCATTTACACTTCTTCTTGCATTTGTTCTCTGATTTGAAGTTGTTACCGTTTCTTTTGCAGCCGCCAAAATTGAAGCTGACGCACTTTCCTTGAGCGGCATCAAAGCCCCATCGAGGGATGGACGCCTTGCAGGGGCCTTCTTCTATGGGTAAGTAGCAGGCAGCTGGAAGACAGATGCCTGGGTCAGGGTTATGGACTCGGGGGGGTCACATAGACTGGAGAATGGATATGGGGGGTGTGGAAGCAGGTAGTTGTGGCTGCTGGTACTTGCGGGGGCTCCATGCCCTAAGAAGCTTCTCAATAGACACGTTGCACCGAGCCCCTGTTTCCCGGTGGAGGTGTTGTTCCTAAGCACCTGAAGACTGGCACAGGTTTGGCATACATAGCAAGAGGGTCAAATCTATATCATGTGCAGGACAACACCCCTCCACATCCACTGTTATCTTATTACAAGCTAATAAACAGCAGGGGTCCTTTTCTCAAAGGTTGAGAAGACCTCAACTGGACTAGCTGGAGCCAAAATTTATGAAGTTATGGTGAGCCCCAGATACAGTGTAAATTCCTGGAACTAGGGAGCAGGACAAACACATCCAGGATCTCCATCCATCTAGGAGCCCTCAGGTGAGGAGATACCTGGAGCTCTCAATGGAAGCAGAGTAGACTGGTCATATTTACTGTTCAAATGACCTTAAAGGGAACCTGTCACCAGGGACCTCATTTTCACTAAAGAAGCCCATTACAGCTCTATTACAAGCATGCCTTTCTGCCTTTTCTAAGTATTTGCATTACAATATAATTATGTGTTATAACTTACCTTGCTCCCTGACAAAATCCTGGGGTAGTCACAGGGGTTGGACTTTGGATTGGATGCATTTTAAAAAACAACATGTGCCTTGTCTGTGTTACTCACTCCTCAGAGCTTGGCCCCCACCTTTGTGCTTCTGTACAGCTCCACCTCCTGCTTCTTCTCAGAGGTCACAGCCTGGTCAGCCTGACATCAGTGGGGGAGGGACGAGCTGTACAGGAGCACAAACATGGAGGCAGCCTGCAGCTCAGGCAAGTCACATGTTGTTTTTTGAAATGCATGAAAACCAAAGTCCAGCCCCTGTGACTACCCCGGGATTTTGTCAGGATGCAAGAGTAAGTTTTAACACACAATTATTTAGTAATGCAAATGCTTAGAGAAGACAGAAAGGCAGATGTACAATACAGGTGTCATGGGCTATTACAATCTGTCTTTAGTGAAAAATGAGGTCCCTGGTGACAGGTTCCCTTTAAGTTCCATCTGGATCCAATGGCACCAGAAACTAGTCTCCATGATCTGCCATTAAGAAGTTCTGACTCCTTGTCAGTGCTGATGTTACAGTACACTGGATCCCAGTGGGAGGGAGGTCCTTGCTGACCACCACATACATAAGGAACATATAGGGGGTCATTTACGAAGGGCCCGATTCGCGTTTTTGCGACGTGATACACGAATTTTTCCATTTTGCGCCGATTTTCCCTGTGTTGCCCCGGGATTTCGGCGCACGTGACCGGATTGTGGCGCATCGGCGCCGGCATGCACGCGATGGAAATCGGGGGGCGTGGCCGTAAAAAAACCCTGACGGATTCGGAAAAAACGCCGCATTTTAAAATGCGACACGCGCTTACCTTCATCCAGGATGGCTCGGTGAACTCCAGTGCATTCCGATGCTCTTCAGCGCAGCAGCGCCACCTGGTGGACGTCGGAGGAACTACCTTAGTGAATCCCGGCCGGACCCGAATCCACCGCAGAGAACGCGCCGCTGGATCGCGAATCTGCCCCATAAATTTCGCGCTCCTAGTGGAGTAGCAGACACTAACTTGCTTTCATTTGTTCATCTGTAAAAATGTTTTGCACCATCACTTGTATTTTGTGTATACTGCTGCATCTAGTGTGACCTTAAGGCAATTTAATATCTAACTTTTACCTGGTTTGTCCTTTTATCTCAATCTATGAACACACAAGTCTGTGATCATGGTCTAATGTACACGCTACCTGGGCTGACCTCTGGCCCAATATAATCCTGTAATAATGGACTGTCAAGAGGCTGGTGGAAGTTCTACTGGCTCACTGAGCTCTGTTTTACTGAGGTGAGTGAAAAGGGTTTCTCCTGTGGGGGATTGTGGTGCCGAGGGTCGTGTGGGACACTCACTCTTCCACTTCCTATTTCTCATTGAACTCTGGGGGTGACTATAAAAACAATAATAACTGACCTGATGTTTTGCAGGTCTGAAGACAATCTTTATATTCAACAAAGTTATTCATGTTTCCACCGCAGCCGCCATATTTGAAAGTCTTACAGGTCATAGAGGAGGGGTCGTAGTGATAGCGTGTGAGTTGCTCCTCACAGGAACCAGCATCCGGGGGCAGGGCGCATGCGGCTGCAAAGGGCACAGAACATACATGGGGTTTTGCATTAGTTATATACCAGGGCAAATATAAGTATGTGATAATCTGCCAAGCTGTCTCACCAACAAAGAATGGGACGGTCTGTAATTAATATTGTAGATACACAGAGAGACAGAATCCAGGAAATCAACCAACCAGCAAGAATCCAGGCACCAACAGACCTGTTAGTTTTTCTCTAAAAAGCTCCTCCTACTCTGCACTCGTTACCGGTAGCTCCTCCCACTCTGCACTCATTACCGGTAGCTCCTCCCACTCTGCACTCATTACCGGTAGCTCCTCCTACTCTGCACTCATTACCTGTAGCTCCTTCTACTCTGCATTCATTACCCATAACTCCTCCTACTCTGCACTCATTACCTGTATTAATTGCACCTGTTTGAACTCGTTACCTGTATAAAAGACACCTGTCTAAACCCTCAATCACTCTCCATCCTCTCCACCATGGGCAAGACCAAAGACCTGGAGACCAGGGACACGAGGCTGGGATGGACTACAGGACGATAAGCAGGGGCTTGGTGAGAAGATTTACTTACCCGGTCCATTCGCGATCCAGCGGCGCGTTCTCTGTGGAGGATTCGGGTCCGGCCGGGATTCACCAAGGTAGTTCCTCCGACGTCCACCAGGTGGCGCTGAAGTTCCCCGAGGTGCGCCGAAATGCACTCAAGTTCACCGGCCTATTCCTAGTGAAGGTAAGCGCAAGTCTTGCGACACTTTTTTTTTTTTAAATGCGGCGGGTTTTCCGAATTCGTCGGGTTTTCATTCGGCCACGCCCCCCCCCCCCACCCGATTTCCGTCGCGTGCATGCCAGCGCCGGTGCGATACAATCCGATCGCGTGCGCCAAAATCCCAGGGCAATGCAGGGGTAATCGGCGCAAATCGGAAATATTCGTGTAACACGTTGGGAAAACGTGAATCAGGCCCTTAGTAAATGACCCCAATTGCGTGGTAATGTATAGCACTGAATGGAAGATACAAACTAACCAATTCCTTCCATACAAAGCTGTGATATGGTAACACCACAACCTTACATACTTCTCTGCTCCCAGGCTCCGAGCAGCCCTGCCAGAGCTCCACCCCATTGTCTATAATATTACTGGACATCATACTTTGGGGGGTGATGTTCTGCAAAGATCTACAAAAATAATTACAGATCTCGCCAAATCAGCACAGAACCTTATACTTATTTTCCTCTGTATCTGTCTCCTGCAGGACATGGCGATGGAGACTCCACGTCCTATGAATGAATGGAGTTACACTGCAGGTATAGATAAGGTGTGTCCTCACACTGCTGTGCTCTAAGCTCTGTGTAGCCCTGTAAAGATGTGTAATTATACCTTTGTGGATGGTGTTAGTAGCAGCAGAACTGTGACCAATTTTCTAAGATTGCAACATTGCAACACTGAAAAAGCGAAATCCTCACCCTGCTGTGCTCCATCCTCACCCTGCTGTGCTCCATCCTCACCCTGCTGTGCTCCATCCTCACCCTGCTGTGCTCTATGTTCTGTGCATTGAGATGTATAACAGCCCCTCTCCTCTGCTCTGAGTTTCTTCTGTAGAGTCTTCTCCATCTATTACACAGAGCGGAGGGCTGTGGGGATTGTTACATATTGGGGCAGATTTACTTACCCGGTCCATTCGCGATCCAGCGGCGCGTTCTCTGCAGAGGATTCGGGTCTTCCGGCGATTCACTAAGGTAGTTCCTCTGACGTCCACTAGGTGTCGCTGCTGCGCTGAATTCCATCGGAGTGCACTGAACTTCACCGTCCTACCCTGGGTGCAGGTAAGTGCATGTCAAGCGACACTTTTTTTAAAAAAATGTAGCGGTTTTTCAGAAACCGTCAGGTTTTTTTACGACCAGGTCACCCCGATTTCCATCGCGTGCATGCCGGCGCCGATGCGACACAATCCGATCGTGTGCGGCAAAATCCCGTGGCAAATCAGGGAAAATCGGTGCAAAACGGAAATATTCGGATAACCCATCGGAAAAACGCGATTCGGGCCCTTAGTAAATGACCCCCATTGTATCAGAATAGATGGAAGGAATTAGCCTCACGTCCAGAACAGAAGAAATACCTGTTACTGCTGTGATTAGGATAGTCTGATACATTGTAGCAAAAGCTCAGCTGCAGAACCATTAGATCTGTAGATCTGGCTCTAAATATAGATTTGTTCATTCCCTGGAAGCAAGCAGAGATGTGAAAAGTTTTTACAAAGCAAAGTCATATTTGGGATGTGAGATGATGGGACTTACCGGACCTCCTGCTGTCATTTCTGGGCTCATCCTCGTCCTCATCCCTCGCTGCTCTCTCAGATCTCTGAATATGGAGAAATAACATCAGGTCAGTCTGTGTAATGAGCTCTGCTTGCTGTCAGGGAATGGAAGCATTTACTATAAAGCATCAATGCCAGACAGCTTGTCCTAAGCCCCTGCATCTGTGTGACACATGATGAGATGAGGACAGAACAATATGGAGGCTACGAGGGTCTTTTGAGAGTTTGTTGGATATTGGGGCAAAGAGGTTTTTTTTTAACCGTTGAGATTCCAGGGTAACACTGATTGTACTCAATGATGTATGAAACAATTGTATCAGAATGGAATAATAGATCCCAATCTTCTACATTCACCCGACCCTGGGGGTGGGGGAGGCTGCTATATGATCAATATTCTAGAACATAGGGAAGAATCTCAGTATATTAACCCTTTATTACACCCTATAGATCCCCTCGCAGTCATCTCTGGGATCTTACCCTATTGGGGACGGGGTCTTCACTCAGGACGGGGGTCCCAGTCAGTAAGAGCAGGAGGGGCGGCAGGAGACACAGATAAAGCTTCATCCTGATGGTCCGGGATACACTGCCGCCTCTGTCACCTCCCAAATGTGTAATGTGTCAGCGGAGGAGGGAACCTAATCAATGTATAGAGCAGAAGAGCAGATTTGAAAATCACGCTGACACTTGGGGTACAGAACAGAGACACGCTGACAACTGAGGTACAGAATAGGGACTTCAGTCTAGTATAATCGCTACCACCAGTCAGTCTTCAGTCTAGTATAATCACTGCCACCAGTCAGTCCTCAGTCTAGTATAATCACTGCCACCAGTCAGTCCTCAGTCTAGTATAATCACTGCCACCAGTCAGTCCTCAGTCTAGTATAATCACTGCCACCAGTCAGTCCTCAGTCTAGTATAATCACTACCACCAGTCAGTCCTCAGTCTAGTACAGTGATGGGCAACCTTTTGAGCTTGGTGTGTCAAAATTCGCCAAAAAACCGAGCATAACTCGGGTGGTGTGTCACCTTGAGAAAAAAAACCTAATTTTGTGATATTTAGAGTTTAAATAACAAATATGTATAGTTATTTAACTTACCTGCTTAGTGACTTCTTTATTAATCTGTCAGTTGGTTTCTTTTGTTGGTCTTGCTGTTATTTAACTTGTGTGGGGTGCCATGAACTAAGATAAGTGAGGGGGAGGGGGAATTATTCCAGTGATGGCGAACCTGTGGCAGTCCAGCAACAGCTAGTTTTAAGGACATTTGTGTCCTGAGAAGTGCCCCCCAAAAAGTGTACATCACAGCCCAGCCCGGCAGAGCTCAACTCAATAAACTAACTTACCTAACTGGCACAGGCTCCAATGACACCACGGACCTCCGTTACTCCTCTTCAGGCCGCTTCAGCTCCTGTGTAGATGTTCCCGCGCAGGCACAGCATAGGTTGCGTCTTTGCGAGCTGGGGCTGCTCTGTGTCCACGCTCCACTCTGGCGTCATTGGGCGGCCTCCGCAGAGCAGGACAGGAGGACAGGAGCAGCAGCTGCGATCTCTCTGACTGAGATGCAGCCGCTCGCTGCAGACCACATCGCCAACCGACCGCCCGACCGGCCCCAGACAACAGACAACTGCACTACAGCAATTTTTCTCCAGCAGCCGTGTGTCACTGAAAATGGCTACGTGTGTCAGTGCTGACACGCGTGTCATAGGTTGGCCATCACTGGTCTAGTATAATCACTGCCACCAGTCAGTCCTCAGTCTAGTATAATCACTGCCACCAGTCAGTCCTCAGTCTAGTATAATCACTGCCACCAGTCAGTCCTCAGTCTAGTATAATCACTGCCACCAGTCAGTCCTCAGTCTAGTATAATCACTACCACCAGTCAGTCCTCAGTCTAGTATAATCACTGCCACCAGTCAGTCCTCAGTCTAGTATAACCACTACCACCAGTCAGTCCTCAGTCTAGTATAACCACTACCACCAGTCAGTCCTCAGTCTAGTATAATCACTGCCACCAGTCAGTCCTCAGTCTAGTATAATCACTACCACCAGTCACTCATCAGTCTAGTATAATCACTATCACCAGTCAGTCCTCAGTCTAGTAAAATCACTGCCACCAGTCAGTCCTCAGTCTAGTATAATCACTACCACCAGTCAGTCCTCAGTCTAGTATAATCACTGCCACCAGTCAGTCCTCAGTCTAGTATCATCACTACCACCAGTCAGTCCTCAGTCTAGTATAACCACTACCACCAGTCAGTCCTCAGTCTAGTATAACCACTACCACCAGTCAGTCCTCAGTCTAGTATAATCACTGCCACCAGTCAGTCCTCAGTCTAGTATAATCACTACCACCAGTCAGTCCTCAGTCTAGTACAGTGATGGCCAACCTATGACACGCGTGTCAGCACTGACACACGTAGCCATTTTCAGTGACACACGGCTGCTGGAGAAAAATTGCTGTAGTGCAGTTGTCTGTTGTCTGGGGCCGGTCGGGCGGTCGGTTGGCGATGTGGTCTGCAGCGAGCGGCTGCATCTCAGTCAGAGAGATTGCAGCTGCTGCTCCTGTCCTCCTGTCCTGCTCTGCGGAGGCCGCCCAATGACGCCAGAGTGGAGCGTGGACACAGAGCAGCCCCGGCTCGCAAAGACGCAACCTATGCTGTGCCTGCGCGGGAACATCTACACAGGAGCTGAAGCGGCCTGAAGAGGAGTAACGGAGGCTCGTGGTGTCGTTGGAGCCTGTGCCAGTTAGGTAAGTTAGTTTATTGAGTTGAGCTCTGCCGGGCTGGGCTGTGATGTACACTTTTTGGGGGGCACTTCTCAGGACACAAATGTCCTTAAAACTGGCTGTTGCTGGACTGCCACAGGCTCCCCATCACTGGAAGAATTCCCCCTCCCCCTCACTTATCTTAGTTCATGGCACCCCACACAAGTTAAATAACAGCAAGACCAACAAAAGAAACCAACTGACAGATTAATAAAGAAGTCACTAAGCAGGTAAGTTAAATAACTATACATATTTGTTATTTAAACTCTAAATATCACAAAATTAGGTTTTTTTTCTCAAGGTGACACACCACCCGAGTTATGCTCGGTTTTTTGGCGAATTTTGACACACCAAGCTCAAAAGGTTGCCCATCACTGGTCTAGTATAACCACTACCACCAGTCAGTCCTCAGTCTAGTATAATCACTACCACCAGTCAGTCCTCAGTCTAGTATAATCACTGCCACCAGTCAGTCCTCAGTCTAGTATAATCACTGCCACCAGTCAGTCCTCAGTCTAGTATAATCACTGCCACCAGTCAGTCCTCAGTCTAGTATAACCACTACCACCAGTCAGTCCTCAGTCTAGTATAATCACTGCCACCAGCCAGTCCTCAGTCTAGTATAATCACTGCCACCAGCCAGTCCTCAGTCTAGTATAATCACTGCCACCAGTCAGTCCTCAGTCTAGTATAATCACTACCACCAGTCATTCATCAGACTCACCTGTGTCTTAGTCAGTTTCAGGTGTTCTGGGATATGGAATATGCAGCTGGCGCCGCAGATTTTATGTGAGCATGAAACATCTGATAAGCAGGTGTCAGGAGGTGTCAGGTGGAGTTAGGATGTGTATTGAGGTGTCAGGGGGTGTCAGGAGTTGTCAGGCGGAGTCAGGATGTGTCAGGAGGTGTCAGGAGGTGTCAGGATGTGTATTGAGGTGTCAGGAGGTATCAAATCATTAAGTTGGCAGGAGAAGAGGTAAACATACCATGGAGTTGGCCGCCAACAAAACTTTTTTATAGACCCAGGTAAACAACTCAAAAGCAAATTACCGTTTACTGACACTGATCCCATTCATTACAGGAACCCCCCACCACGGATCTACCTATTAAGGTATCTTTTTCTAACTTTTATTGTCCTAATATGCAAATTTTCTAAAGAGGCAACTGGGGCGTGGAGTAGCCGGAGCTGAGGCTACACGCAGCGGATACACCACACCCCAGTAGCCTCTTTGATCCTCCTATCGGCATATCTTTGCCGCACGGCTACGAGCAGCTGCACGCCCTTCTCCGCAAAGCCGGAGTTCTGTGAATGCGCAGAAGCTCCGGCTTCGAAGTAGTGACTGTACAGCCGCGGGCCTGCGCAGAACGCCAGCTCCACGGACAAGGGCATGCAGCTCCACATAGCTGCATGCCGTAGATATACCGGTAGGAGGATCAAAGAGGCTAATGGGATGTGGAGTAGCCGCTTTGTGTAGCCTCAGCTCCGCTTTCTCCAAGCCCTAGTAGCCTCTTTAGAAAATTAGCATATTAGGGCAATAAAAGTTAGAAAAGGATTGCGGGGACGTGAGGATTAGCCCTTAATAGCGCTATCCTCATCACCCCTCCCTCAGGAATTCTCTGTAGCGAATCACAGACAGACAGCGTCTCTCTCAACTACTACATTTGCAACACCCCTGCCAACGCATGAGCAGAGGAGTGTTTGCGAATGAGGCCCTTTATCTGTGGCCCCCCAGCAGGTGATTCTGCGCAACTCACCTTAGGGATCATGCAGTCATTATTAGGCATCAGCAGCTGTAGATACTGCCTGTCCAGGCAAGGGTTAAGTTATGTGATTTGTCTACGAATTGTATTGCACCGTGTACACTGTACTGCACCATGTACACATGTACACTTACCACCTGACCAGGTGAATAAAAAACCCCTGGACTGTGGGGTACACCTGACTGTTTAAGGAAGGTACCCCTAGACTGGGGGCTGATGTTATTAGATGCAAAGGGGTAAACGTTTGGGCAGTGGCGTAACTAGAGCCCACTGGGCCCCGGGACAAAATTCCTAATGGGGCCCCCCCCCTCCCCAACTTTACCTAAAAAAAACCCTCAAAACCCTTTCTGCTAACCGATATTTCAGTGATTATTACATATTCTGCCCCCCCACAATTAATTATTTAATATTCTCTCCCCCCATAATGAATTATTAAATATACTCTCCCCCCCATAATGAGTTATTACATATTCTACCCCCCACAATTAATTATTACATATTCCCCCACACACACACACTTAATTATTAAAATCTCTCCCCCCCACACAATTAATTATTACATATTGTGCCCCCCCCACAATTAATTATTAGATTCCCCCCCCCCACACACAATTATTACATATCCCCCCCCCAATTAATTAATTATACAATAAGCCCCATTTTAAAAAAAACCCTATACTCACCACTGGCAGCGGGTCCGCGTCTTCTATCTTCTTGCCGCGGGCAGGCAGGAAGGGGTGCGCGGCCGCGTGATGACGTCATCACGCGGCCGCGCATCCCAGTTCATGGAGCGATGTGCGCCGGGGTTGTCTTCCGGCCACATCGCTCCAGTTATAGTGCTCGAGCGGCCGCTTACTGCCGCATCGAGCACTATTCAGTGACGGGCAGGAGCTTCCTGTCCGGACGGACGGAGGCCCCTGCCCGACTGCCAGTGGCGTACCGACCGCGGTCGCCATTGAGACGGTCGCCCGGGCCCCCCCGTCCGATGGGCCCGGTCTCAATGGCGACCGCTGCGACCGCGGTCGGTACGCCACTGCGTTTGGGTACTATTGCACTTTTATAGGGTTGGTGATCTGTGCCTTTAAGATGTGTTCTCACTCCTCCCCTGTTGCTTACCTCATAATGTCCTCCCCTCCTACAGGACCAGAGGGTATATATATGACTGATCACTCAAAGATATCTCCCTCTTTATAGGCGACACTCAAGCTGTCCCTCTCCTGGGGTCAGGCTGGTGTGCGCTGTCCCTCTCCTGGGGTCAGGCTGGTGTGCGCTGTCCCTCTCCTGGGGTCAGGCTGGTGTGCGCTGTCCCTCTCCTGGGGTCAGGCTGGTGTGCGCTGTCCCTCTCCTGGGGTCAGGCTGGTGTGCGCTGTCCCTCTCCTGGGGTCAGGCTGGTGTGCGCTGTCCCTCTCCTGGGGTCAGGCTGGTGTGCGCTGTCCCTCTCCTGGGGTCAGGCTGGTGTGCGCTGTCCCTCTCCTGGGGTCAGGCTGGTGTGCGCTGTCCCTCTCCTGGGGTCAGGCTGGTGTGCGCTGTCCCTCTCCTGGGGTCAGGCTGGTGTGCGCTGTCCCTCTCCTGGGGTCAGGCTGGTGTGCGCTGTCCCTCTCCTGGGGTCAGGCTGGTGTGCGCTGTCCCTCTCCTGGGGTCAGGCTGGTGTGCGCTGTCCCTCTCCTGGGGTCAGGCTGGTGTGCGCTGTCCCTCTCCTGGGGTCAGGCTGGTGTGCGCTGTCCCTCTCCTGGGGTCAGGCTGGTGTGCGCTGTCCCTCTCCTGGGGTCAGGCTGGTGTGCGCTGTCCCTCTCCTGGGGTCAGGCTGGTGTGCGCTGTCCCTCTCCTGGGGTCAGGCTGGTGTGCGCTGTCCCTCTCCTGGGGTCAGGCTGGTGTGCGCTGTCCCTCTCCTGGGGTCAGGCTGGTGTGCGCTGTCCCTCTCCTGGGGTCAGGCTTGTGTGCGCTGTCCCTCTCCTGGGGTCAGGCTTGTGTGCGCTGTCCCTCTCCTGGGGTCAGGCTGGTGTGCGCTGTCCCTCTCCTGGGGTCAGGCTTGTGTGCGCTGTCCCTCTCCTGGGGTCAGGCTGGTGTGCGCTGTCCCTCTCCTGGGGTCAGGCTTGTGTGCGCTGTCCCTCTCCTGGGGTCAGGCTGGTGTGCGCTGTCCCTCTCCTGGGGTCAGGCTGGTGTGCGCTGTCCCTCTCCTGGGGTCAGGCTTGTGTGCGCTGTCCCTCTCCTGGGGTCAGGCTGGTGTGCGCTGTCCCTCTCCTGGGGTCAGGCTTGTGTGCGCTGTCCCTCTCCTGGGGTCAGGCTGGTGTGCGCTGTCCCTCTCCTGGGGTCAGGCTGGTGTGCGCTGTCCCTCTCCTGGGGTCAGGCTGGTGTGCGCTGTCCCTCTCCTGGGGTCAGGCTTGTGTGCGCTGTCCCTCTCCTGGGGTCAGGCTTGTGTGCGCTGTCCCTCTCCTGGGGTCAGGCTGGTGTGCGCTGTCCCTCTCCTGGGGTCAGGCTGGTGTGCGCTGTCCCTCTCCTGGGGTCAGGCTGGTGTGCGCTGTCCCTCTCCTGGGGTCAGGCTGGTGTGCGCTGTCCCTCTCCTGGGGTCAGGCTTGTGTGCGCTGTCCCTCTCCTGGGGTCAGGCTGGTGTGCGCTGTCCCTCTCCTGGGGTCAGGCTGGTGTGCGCTGTCCCTCTCCTGGGGTCAGGCTTGTGTGCGCTGTCCCTCTCCTGGGGTCAGGCTGGTGTGCGCTGTCCCTCTCCTGGGGTCAGGCTGGTGTGCGCTGTCCCTCTCCTGGGGTCAGGCTTGTGTGCGCTGTCCCTCTCCTGGGGTCAGGCTGGTGTGCGCTGTCCCTCTCCTGGGGTCAGGCTGGTGTGCGCTGTCCCTCTCCTGGGGTCAGGCTTGTGTGCGCTGTCCCTCTCCTGGGGTCAGGCTGGTGTGCGCTGTCCCTCTCCTGGGGTCAGGCTGGTGTGCGTTGTCCCTCTCCTGGGGTCAGGCTGGTGTGCGCTGTCCCTCTCCTGGGGTCAGGCTTGTGTGCGGTGTCCCTCTCCTGGGGTCAGGCTGGTGTGCGCTGTCCCTCTCCTGGGGTCAGGCTGGTGTGCGCTGTCCCTCTCCTGGGGTCAGGCTGGTGTGCGCTGTCCCTCTCCTGGGGTCAGGCTGGTGTGCGCTGTCCCTCTCCTGGGGTCAGGCTGGTGTGCGCTGCAGGACTGTGCTGTGTCCAGGGCTCAGGCGCCTGTGTATCTATGGAGGCCCCATCCAGACACTGAAGGTGAGGAATCATCTCCTGCCAGTGTCTGCTCCATCCCCAGGCAGGAGGCCATGTAGTCTCCCTGCTCCTGCCTCAGCCCGGCCAGACCCTCCCCCACCCCCAGGCCTCAGCCCGGCCAGACCCTCCCCCACCCCCAGGCCTCAGCCCGGCCAGACCCTCCCCCACCCCCAGGCCTCTCATGAGGTGAGGAGACCCTGCAGTAGCTCTGCTTCTCCTCATGTAACCACATACAGCTGGAGGCAGAGACACAGCAGTAGTAACTCTGCTCTGGTCTCTGCTCCTTCACTAACCACAGGTGCAGCTCCATGTCCCTGCTCAGAGTCTGCAGCTCCATGCCCTTCTATCATCTCTCCCTGCACTACCACTCCCATCATCTCTCCCTGCACTACCACTCCCATCATCTCTCCCTGCACTACCACTCCCATCATCTCTCCCTGCACTACCACTCCCATCATCTCTCCCTGTAGTTCCCACAGTAATAGTGGGAGCTCATACTGGTTGTGCTCAGTCCTCAGAGGACGCCCCTGCACCTTCTCAGGTGGTTTCTGGGGGTCAGTACAGTCCCCAGTAGTTGTGTCTGTGGCAGATACCACTGCAGCCCCCCACACCCCATAGTCAGGGGGCTGCTGGGATTAACCCCTCACATGCTGCAGCTGTAGAGGCTCTCACTGCAGTTTTCTCCTTAGCAGGAAGCTTCTGTAATTAACCCCTCATGTGCTGTATCTGTAGAAGATGTCACTACAGCCCTCTCCAGTCAGGGATCTGCTGTAATTAACCCCTCACTTGCTGTGTCAGCCTCTTCTGTCGCTCCCCTGTAGCCAGGGGCTGCGGTCACTTCAGTATTACTCCTTGTTGTTTCCCATGGTCACAGATCTCATACCCATAATCCCCTTCCTCCGTCCGGGAGTTACGCTGGCGCTCCCGCCGCGGCTCTGCGGAGTTTAATTCAACCTGGCGCAGGCCGCGGCCAGGTTGTCCAGTTCGTCAAGGCGGCGCTCCCCATCATCTCCGGTGGGTCCCGAGCGCTAAGACGATGACTGGTACATGAAGCCGTGAACGGCATATGCGGGACCACAGTGGGTCATTCCAGGATCGTGGCCTGGTTCCTCCAGTGACTTCAGTTCCTGTGGATCGTCCATCTATTCCTGCACCAACTGCTGAGCTACAATATGGAGGAGCTGCGGGTGTGGGAGCGACTCAATGGTGAGACAGAATAGTCTCCTCTCTTATGGCCTATTACACAGGTTCCCTCTGCTATGGTAGATATTAGCGCGGCTCCGGCACCTGTGCACGCAGGTGACCATAAGGACTGTATAATGGAACCCATATAGATATGGAGATTGGGGAGAGGATATGGGCCAATGCTTACATTGATATCTGGTCCTTGTGTCAGAACTGCTTACAGCAGATAAGGAACAAGTAATCCTAACAACACAGACCCAAGTCCCTAACACTAAGGAGCTGAGATTATCAATTAATACCCCAAGGCTTTCTCTGTTTTGAGATGTGATGGGTGAAAATCACTTGAGTGTTATTTTGGGATGTTCACATATCGGGAGGCAATTTATTCTTCATGCAAGACACAGGTGGCCTTTCTGGTGGTGATACGACACCATGCACAGGTTCCGGTTATGACCCGGAGCTGATGGTTCTGCAATGAGGGACGCTACCTCTGTAAGTATAAGTTCTAATGCCTCTCCTGTGGGGGGCGCACATGAACGTATTGTATGTCTCTGTCCCGTTTCCAATTATCCTTCTAAGATAGCACCTTGGATGAAACGATGGCGGTGAGTGCGCTAGAGATGGGGTTGAGATGATTCTTCTAAGGTTGTTAACTGTGTTCAATTTTTAGGTTTTGTTTCCTTATTTCATGTGTGTTTAATAATGTGGGTTGTTTTTTTTTTTTTTTCAGGACAGTCGCAATAGGCCATCCCAGTGTCCTTTGGAAAATATATAGAAATAAGTTTCCCGGGGAGGGGTGGTGGTGCCCCTTTTAGGTGCCCCTGCCCTTCAGCCTCCACTCCCCATTTCTTGACATGCACATTTCTCCTTTGGATAGTTCCAAAGAAGTAACCAGCGCAGTACTGTCTCATTTACCCCTATCCTTCTCCAAGAGCCGGTCTATGCCGGGATGTTTTCTGAGGAAGCTCAGATATATTATGTTTCTTATATCCGTGTTGTGTTTCCTCACCAGTAGGCGGCCGGGGGTCCCGATGGCCTGGTTGGTTATTGATTTGGCTTTGTGTTTCTTGTTTGTGCCCCCAGATTGAGCGGCTATGTGGACGGTGAGTATTATTGTGATACTTGTCTTCCCACCATTACTTCATTTCCTTTATATAATTACTATGCTGATCGGTGTTGTGTAGCGCCATCTTGTGGTGTGGTACTTTTGCGGATCTTGGGGGACATGTACGGAGATAATTTGGTACATGGAGAAGTAAAGTTATTGCAGTGGGAAACATTTTAGTTCTTTCCTGGGCGGGGTTGTCTAATATGTTACCCCTTTTTTATCGCTCTGTTACTATTTGGATGATTTGTCTGTAGATCCTGTAATTTTGCTGTTTGTGCCCCTTTGTTTACATTTTCCTGCATAGTTTTGATATCCCCCCGGATAAGGCTTGAGGCCTGTGCTCGGTCCTCAGCCATTTGCCGCAGGATACACTATTATTATTGCTTTGTACACGTCTTTTGTACGTTTTCTCTTTGGCTTTGTGGTTGTTGCTCGCAGGGTTACACCGATGGGGGAGGTTTTCTCTCTTTGGCTTTGTGGTTGTTGCTCGCAGGGTTACACCGCTGGGGGAGTTTTTCTCTCTTTGGCTTTGTGGTTGTTGCTCGCAGGGTTACACCGCTGGGGGAATTTTTCTCTCTTTGGCTTTGTGGTTGTTGCTCGCAGGGTTACACCGCTGGGGGAGGTTTTCTCTCTTTGTGGTTGTTGCTCGCAGGGTTACACCGCTGGGGGAGGTTTTCTCTTTGGCTTTGTGGTTGTTGCTCGCAGGGTTACACCGCTGGGGGAGGTTTTCTCTTTGGCTTTGTGGTTGTTGCTCGCAGGGTTACACCGCTGGGGGAGTTTTTCTCTCTTTGGCTTTGTGGTTGTTGCTCGCAGGGTTACACCGCTGGGGGAGTTTTTCTCTCTTTGGCTTTGTGGTTGTTGCTCGCAGGGTTACACCGCTGGGGGAGTTTTTCTCTCTTTGGCTTTGTGGTTGTTGCTCGCAGGGTTACACCGCTGGGGGAATTTTTCTCTCTTTGGCTTTGTGGTTGTTGCTCGCAGGGTTACACCGCTGGGGGAGGTTTTCTCTTTGGCTTTGTGGTTGTTGCTCGCAGGGTTACACCGCTGGGGGAGTTTTTCTCTTTGGCTTTGTGGTTGTTGCTCGCAGGGTTACACCGCTGGGGGAGGTTTTCTCTCTTTGGCTTTGTGGTTGTTGCTCGCAGGGTTACACCGCTGGGGGAGGTTTTCTCTTTGGCTTTGTGGTTGGTGCTCGCAGGGTTACACCGCTGGGGGAGTTTTTCTCTCTTTGTGGTTGTTGCTCGCAGGGTTACACCGCTGGGGGAGTTTTTCTCTTTGGCTTTGTGGTTGTTGCTCGCAGGGTTACACCGCTGGGGGAGTTTTTCTCTCTTTGGCTTTGTGGTTGGTGCTCGCAGGGTTACACCGCTGGGGGAGTTTTTCTCTCTTTGGCTTTGTGGTTGTTGCTCGCAGGGTTACACCGCTGGGGGAGGTTTTCTCTTTGGCTTTGTGGTTGTTGCTCGCAGGGTTACACCGCTGGGGGAGTTTTTCTCTCTTTGTGGTTGTTGCTCGCAGGGTTACACCGCTGGGGGAGTTTTTCTCTCTTTGTGGTTGGCGCTCGCAGGGTTACACCGCTGGGGGAGTTTTTGTCTCACAGCATTTGTGCTTGTTTTATAATATCAGAACATCGCATCCATATTATCACCAGACTTTATGTTCACCTTACAATTTAGTGATGATTTTGTTGCCATGCCAATGTTATTACATGCTGACGGCCAGAGCCGGGTCTCCTGTGGCTTTGGTTGGAATTTGGGGATGTGTGCTGGAGAACCTTGGGCACCACAGTGATCTGACTCTGGCCCGGACCAGAACCTGACTTTTCTGGATCTCTTCCCATTTGTGGTTGCATTGATTTGTGGGGCTATTGTTTCCCATATGAGAAGCGATTTCTGTGCTGATCACTTTGGGTTGTAGTTTGTTATTGACTTGTTGTAATCTTATTCATCCCTTCCGGGTCTTTCCCTGTTGTGTAACTTGCTTGGTTTTTTTGCTGTTTGGAGTTGAACATCACCTAATGGGCCCAACATGTACTGAGTGTTTTTATACTTTGGCTGCAATTTGTCCAGTTTGAGTCTCCAGGTCTTTTCACCAGTGGCATCCAATATCGGCTATGGAAGGTCCGGGGTCCACCCGGTGGCCATTTTCTTCACAACTTGTCATATGACCTGGTTAGGTGCTACCCAGCACCTAGAATACAAGACCTTGTTTTCCTTTGCCTTAAGCCTAACCCCTAGTTTTGTGACCATTTGTATCAGGGATCCTATCTCTCGTTCAGCCACCCTCCTACCTTCTGTTTATTAAGGGGTAATTCACTTAGGACCAAGTGTTTGTATATCGATACAATACTATTATAGGCATAATAGTTGCCCGATAATCGTCAGGTACAGCTGTATGGGTTTCTAGGGGCTGTCTCTGGCCCGGTTACAGTCTCTCAGGTGATTTTATCTTTATCTCGGTTTGGGTCCCAATTTTTAGTTCATGAATGTGCCTCCTCCCCTCACTTTCCCATATTTAATTTCAGGTGATATTTTAAATATGTTGGGGTTCTTAGGTTGGACCCAAGAAGATGTGAATCCTGGGTGTAAATTTCCCCACTGTGGGACTAATAAAGGATTACCTATCTTTCTCTTATCTTATGAGGGCACCCATTCCTTTCAGATTGGGGCAGCAGCTGAGGGGTTTAGAGCCTCCCAGGTTTGGAGGTTATGAGGTTTGGAAGGACTACATGCTCTGCTCCCTGCCTGATGTATTGTGGGATTGCTTTTTTACCCTCTTATAGTTTCAGGTTCTCTGGTTAATGTTTGCCTCATGACAACATTCTGTGTCATTTGTACATATTTCAGGTCTCCCTGGTGGGAACGAGTTTTTGGGGGTTTCAACAGGCAGATGTATTTTGGAGGTCTATCCAGGGCTTAAAATGGATTCAGGTCCTCCCAGAGGCTGTATTATTGACCTTAATGAGACGGGCCTTGGCAGTGTGCAATCTTCTTCCAGAAATTGTGAAAACAATGTTTTGAAGAAAGTTCCCTGAGTTATCTGGCAAGGTTCTAGGAATTCTACTGCTGTGGAGTGGGCCGGGTATACGGTTAACTCCGGCATGGTCCATTTCATGCACTATAAGTGTGGTGATCTAGTACGGCACAGGGAGATAGTGGGAACGAGCAGATGTAATGTGTCCAAACAGTGTTACCAAGAGATGGGCCTGAATATATTCCTCTGGGGTTTTTCTGATAGTATTGAGTAGACACTTCTTCTTGTTGGGTGGGGGCGCAGATCCATGTAGGGGTACACGGATCTGCTGGTGGCGGAATGGTGGAAGATTTGAGATGGTGATTGCTCGGTTGGCCGAATTGGCAGCTGGGAGTCCAGCTGGCATACAGCTTCCAGAGCTCAAAAATGTGTGATTCTATTCCAAGTGCCTGATTTTGGATATTACGGGTTAATATATAAAATAAATAAAGCTGTGACCTAATTTTCCACCCAGCAAGAAGTGTCTGTCATATTTTGGAAGTTACAGTTTACTGATATTTGTGTTCTGGGTAAACAATTAAAGTGCCCTTACAGGTGGTTTACCTAAGGTGTTCTGTTGCATGCCCTCCAGTCTGGGAGGGGCTAGGTCAGTGTCAGAGAGTGCTTAGCCCCTAGGCCCAGGCTCTCACCACATGAGCAGCTCTTAGGCCCCAGGTCCTATCACAGAGACAGAGTGACTAGAGAGATAGTGTGTAGCACACCTTTATTGATGCAAACAGAACTCAGCAACACCCAGGACACAAGCAGCAGCTTCCACAATTGGACACAGCTACATCCCAGCCTGCACTTACTACCAGGCTGGTGATCCAACTCCTGAGGATCACTCTCCATGACCACTCCAGCAATCCGGATTCTGTTACAAAATCGTTTAGGCTGTTACCTGCAGTTGTTCCAATAAAGAACCTTGACTTATTTTGCACAACGTTGCCTCCACCTGATCCCTGGATACGGCTGTTACCACCACGGGCTCCCCACCCATCACCCAGGGGACTCATCCTACAGACACTCAGGGGTTGCCCCATGGAGAATTCATTGCATCAGCCTCTCCCTCCATATTTCTTGCACACACCACCTGCTGGAGAGCTGCCAGGCTGTAGGACAGCCCTCTGGTCCTCCATACCAAGCACCGTGACCACAGGGTTCCTAGGCCGCAACCGCCAGCCACTCCAGTATTCTGGGCCCCCGGCTGCCTCCAGGACCCAAGAGAAGGCCCCGGTGGGGGATGTTGCACATTCATGAAGGAGGGGCGTTTGCAGTGACAGCGTCAGTTAGTGGGCGGAGTAGCCTGAATGTATACAGGACGTAACTCCACCTCCATGTCTGGATTTTCAGTAACAGAATTAATTAATAAAAGTCTTTTTTAGAAGAATTCTGTCTCAATTCCCATGGATTGAGCCATCGATAAAACATTTATAAAGACATCTGAAATGTATTACCAACTAGGCTTATACTCGAGTATATAAGGTATGTGCCTTTTGTGAGGTGGGGGGCAGGGGAGGGGAGGTTCCCCCAAATATTTATGCTGCAGTCCTTGGGGCTCATTTACTAAGGGTCCGAATCGTGCATTCTCGTCGGGTTTCCAGAATATTTCAATTTGCGCCAAATTGCCCCCGCACCGGCTTTGTGTCAGGGGGCGTGGGCGTTGGAAAATTCGTCGGATTCAGAAAAAAATGCAGCATTTAAAAAAGAATTTGTGTCGCTTGACACGTACTTACATGCACCGGGAAGAAGAAGGTGAACTCCGGGGGACCTCAGCGCAGCAGTGACACCTGCTGGATACGGGCGCACGACCTTAGTGAATCCCAGCAGAACCCAAATCCTCGTAGGAGAACAAGCTGCGGGATCGCGACAGGACCGGGTAAGTAAATGCGCCCCACTGTGATAAACCTGGTACAGTATTAGGCTGTCTGTCTCTGCTTGTTTCTGGTCCTGTATCTATGTAGTAAGCTTGGTTCTGGTACCATATATATGTAGTAATCTTGGATGGAGTGTTCCTAAAATGTCATGCAATAGTTAAAGGATAAAACAACCTGAAAAAAGGCAAAGTCGTTTTCCATGTTTTTGGAAAAGTTTAATAAAATATCAAAACATTATTGGATTCCTCCGTCCCCTTCCACACTTTTTACTTTGCAGACAATATAATGACATATATGATGGAGGACGAGTCTTCCCATTACAGATCCGTCTCTCCAGGTTACTCCGGTCCCATCTAGCAGGTCCCTGGTCGAGGCACATGGCGGCAGAGCGCGGCCCCTTAATTGTCCGTATCTATAAATTCTTGCTCATCTGAAATGTAAAAATTGTAAAGTTAGTCAATTATGACGGAGTGTCGGCACCTCGTGGCATCCCAGGGTTGGCACTCACCATTTGTAGGGACTCCACAGTACTCCTTACATTCCTTCTCTGTGTAGAAGTGGTTACCATTTCCTTGGCAGCCGCCATATTGGAAGGTGATGCACTTTCCTTGTGTGGCATCAAATGCCCAGCGAGGGTGGATGCCCCTGCAGGGGCCCCGGACTATGGGTAAGCGGCAGGCGGCTGGAAGAGAGATGACCGGATCAGCCAGGACCAGGAATGTGGGGGATCACTAAACCCGAAATATGGTTATGGGGATGTAGTTGGGGGTAGTGGTGTCAGGGGTCTGCCAGTACTTGGGGGGACACCTTGCCCTCAGTGGAAATATTGGGCAATGCCCTCTATTTTTTAGGATTTCATGGTGCCCATCGATCCCCTCACCTTCCGTCCTGCAGGTCTGGAGACAATCTCGCTCTTTATCAAAGTTGTTCAGATTTCCAAGGCATCCGCCATATCGGAACGTCTCGCAGGCCATGGAGGAGGAGTTGTAGAAATAGCGGTTTAAGGACCCCAAGCAAGGACCAGCAGCGGGCAGCATGTGGCATCCAGCTGCAAGGGGGACAAGGAGCAGATACATCATTTATATATCTTATACATGTGCTGGGGGTATGTCCTCACACTGCTGTGCTCTGTGCTCTCTGCAGCCAGTGTTATGTATTGTCCCCAGGGAGATGTGTAATCATACCTCACACTGCTGTGCTCTGTGCTCTCCGCAGCCAGTGTTATGTATTGTCCCTGGAGAGATGTGTAATCATACCTCACACTGCTGTGCTCTGTGCTGTCTGTAACCAGTGTTTTATATTGTCCCTGGAGAGATGTGTAATCAGACCTCACACTGCTGTGCTCTGTGCTCTCTGCAGCCAGTGTTATGTATTGTCCCTGGAGAGATGTGTAATCATACCTCACACTGCTGTGCTCTGTGCTCTCTGCAGCCAGTGTTATGTATTGTCCCTGGAGAGATGTGTAATCATACCTCACACTGCTGTGCTCTGTGCTGTCTGCAGCCAGTGTTATCTATTGTCCCTGGAGAGATGTGTAATCAGACCTCATACTGCTGTGCTCTGTGCTCTCTGCAGCCAGTGTTATGTATTGTCCCTGGAGAGATGTGTTATCATACCTCACACTGCTGTGCTCTGTACTCTCTGCAGCCAGTGTTATGTATTGTCCCTGGAGAGATGTGTAATCATACCTCACACTGCTGTGCTCTATGCTCTCTGCAGCCGGTGTTATGTATTGTACCTGGAGAGATGTGTAATCAGATCTCACACTGCTGTGCTCTGTGCTCTCTGCAGACAGTGTTATGTATTGTACCTGGAGAGATGTGTAATTATACCTCACACTGCTGTGCTCTGTGCTCTCTGCAGCCAGTGTTATGTATTGTCCCTGGAGAGATGTGTAACCAGACCTCACACTGCTGTGCTCTGTGCTCTCTGCAGCCAGTGTTATGTATTGTCCCTGGAGAGATGTGTAATCAGACCTCACACTGCTGTGCTCTGTGCTCTCTGCAGCCAGTGTTATGTATTGTCCCTGGAGAGATGTGTAATCAGACCTCACACTGCTGTGCTCTGTTCTCTCTGCAGCCAGTGTTATGTATTGTACCTGGAGAGATGTGTAATCATACCTCGCACTGCTGTGCTCTGTGCTCTCTGCAGGCAGTGTTATGTATTGTACCTGGAGAGATGTGTAATTATACCTCACACTGCTGTGCTCTGTGCTCTCTGCAGACAATGTTAGTTATTGTACCTGGAGAGATGTGTAATCATACCTCACACTGCTGTGCTCTGTGCTCTCTGCAGTCAGTGTTATGTATTGTCCCTGGAGAGATGTGTAATCATACCTCACACTGCTGTGCTCTGTGCTCTCTGCAGCCAGTGTTATGTACTGTCCCTGGAGAGATGTGTAATCATACCTCACACTGCTGTGCTCTGTGCTCTCTGCAGACAGTGTTAGTTATTGTTCCTTGAGAGATGTGTAATCATACCTCACACTGCTGTGCTCTGTGCTCTCTGCAGCCAGTGTTATGTATTGTCCCTGGAGAGATGTGTAATCAGACCTCACACTGCTGTGCTCTGTGTTCTCTGCAGCCAGTGCTGTGTATTGTCCCTGGAGAGATGTGTAATCAGACCTCACACTGCTGTGCTCTGTGCTCTCTGCAGCCAGTGATATGTATTGTCCCTGGAGAGATGTGTAATCAGACCTCACACTGCTGTGCTCTGTGCTCTCTGCAGCCAGTGTTAGGTGTTATCCCTGGAGAGATGTGTAATCATACCTCACACTGCTGTGCTCTGTGCTCTCTGCAGCCAGTGTTATGTATTGTCCCTGGAGAGATGTGTAATCATACCTCACACTTCTGTGCTCTGTGCTCTCTGCAGCCAGTGTTATGTATTGTCCCTGGAGAGATGTGTAATCAGACCTCACACTGCTGTGCTCTGTGCTGTCTGCAGCCAGTGTTATGTACTGTCCCTGGAGAGATGTGTAATCATACCTCACACTGCTGTGCTCTGTGCTCTCTGCAGCCAGTGTTATGTAGTGTCCCTGGAGAGATGTGTAATTATACCTCACACTGCTGTGCTCTGTGCTCTCTGCAGCCAGTGTTATGTACTGTCCCTGGAGATATGTGTAATCATACCTCACACTTCTGTGCTCTGTGCTCTCTGCAGCCAGTGTTATGTATTGTCCCTGGAGAGATGTGTAATCATACCTCACACTGCTGTGCTCTGTGCTCTCTGCAGCCAGTGTTATGTACCGTCCCTGGAGAGATGTGTAATCATACCTTACACTGCTGTGCTCTGTGCTCTCTGCAGCCAGTGTTATGTACTGTCCCTGGAGAGATGTGTAATCATACCTCACACTGCTGTGCTCTGTGCTCTCTGCAGCCAGTGTTATGTATTGTCCCTGGAGAGATGTGTAATCAGACCTCACACTGCTGTGCTCTGTGCTCTCTGCAGCCAGTGTTATGTACTGTCCCTGGAGAGATGTGTAATCAGACCTCACACTGCTGTGCTCTGTGCTCTCTGCAGCCAGTGTTATGTACTGTCCCTGGAGAGATGTGTGATCATACCTCACACTGCTGTGTTCTGTTCTCTCTGCAGCCAGTGTTATGTCCCTCGAGAGATGTGTAATCAGACCTCACACTGCTGTGCTCTGTGCTCTCTGCAGACAGTGTTATGTATTGTCCCTGGAGAGATGTGTAATCATACCTCACACTGCTGTGCTCTGTGCTCTCTGCAGCCAGTGTTATGTATTGTCCCTGGAGAGATGTGTAATCAGACCTCACAGTGCTGTGCTCTGTGCTCTCTGCAGCCAGTGTTATGTACTGTCCCTGGAGAGATGTGTAATCATACCTCACACTGCTGTGCCCTGTGCTCTCTGCAGCCAGTGTTATGTATTGTCCCTGGAGAGATGTGTAATCAGACCTCACACTGCTGTGCTCTGTGCTCTCTGCAGCCAGTGTTATGTACTGTCCCTGGAGAGATGTGTAATCAGACCTCACACTGCTGTGCTCTGTGCTCTCTGCAGCCAGTGTTATGTATTGTCCCTGGAGAGATGTGTAATCACACCTCACACTGCTGTGCACTGTGCTCTCTGCAGCCAGTGTTATGTATTGTCCCTGGAGAGATGTGTAATCAGACCTCACACTGCTGTGCTCTGTGCTCTCTGCAGCCAGTGTTATGTATTGTCCCTGGAGAGATGTGTAATCATACCTCACACTGCTGTGCTCTGTGCTCTCTGCAGCCAGTGTTATGTATTGTCCCTGGAGAGATGTGTAATCATACCTCACACTGCTGTGCTCTATGCTCTCTGCCTCCAGTGTTATGTATTGTCCCTGGAGAGATGTGTAATCAGACCTCACACTGTTGTGCTCTGTGCTCTCTGCAGCCAGTGTTATGTACTGTCCCTGGAGAGATGTGTAATCAGACCTCACAATGCTGTGCCCTGTGCTCTCTGCAGCCAGTGTTATGTATTGTCCCTGGAGAGATGTGTAATCAGACCTCACACTGCTGTGCTCTGTGTTCTCTGCAGCCAGTGTTATGTACTGTCCCTGGAGAGATGTGTAATCAGACCTCACACTGCTGTGCTCTGTGCAATCTGCAGACAGTGTTAGTTATTGTCCCTGGAGGTAATCAGACCTTTGTGTGTATGTTGTGAGTAGCAGCAGGACTGTGATATGTGGATTTATATTCCAGGATTCACTCAGAGCAGAGTGGCTGTAGGAATCGTTACAGTGTAACATGTTTTACTGCTGTGATTAGAATAATCTACACTGATACACAGTAGCAAAAGCTCAGCTGCAGAACTATTGGATCTGTACTAAACTACTATCTATCTCATTTTCGGCTTTTGGCAGCAAACAGAGATCTGGCAAATTGTGACACTAGGTCTATTACAAAAAAGAGCGATGATGGAGGGGCACTTACCTGACTTGCTGTTCTTAAAGGGGGTGTCATCCCCGGACCCCTCCTCTGCCTCATTAGCCGCTGCTCTCCGAGATCTCTGAAAATGGAAACAATTGTATGCAGCTCAGTCTGTGTAATGTGCAGTCTGCTTGCTGTCAGTGAATAGATCTGATTCTCTCATCCAGACCAGTGCATAGCCTCACGGCCAGACAGGTGGTCCTAGGACCCTGCATCTGTGTGTGCAGGACCTGTAAATCATATCCACTTACAGCAAAAGGGGAAATCAGTGTAACGTCTCTTACCATGCGAGGCACCTCGATATCTCCGGGGGTACATTCACCTGTTCGGGAAAGGAAAACGAGAGATATTTCATATTGTTAGGTCTCTATGCATCGGCATCTGCTGCTTGTATGAAGTGGGGTCATAGCAGGGATCTGGCTTTGCTATATCAGGGGGCCCCTGCTTGTTCAGGCTCTTATGCTTCTGTTTGTTGCCACTTATGAACGTGTGGACCTGATGGATCTGATGGATCTGATGGATCTGGTGGATCTGACGGATGTGACGGATCTGTTGGATCTGGTGGATGTGATGGATCTGGGGGATCTGATGGATCTGGTGGATGTGATGGATCTGGGGGATCTGGTGGATCTGGTGCATCTGACGGATCTGGTGGATCTGACGGATGTGACGGATCTGTTGGATCTGGTGGATGTGATGGATCTGGGGGATCTGATGGATCTGGTGGAAGTGATGGATCTGGGGGATCTGGTGGATCTGGTGCATCTGACGGATCTGGTGGATCTGACGGATCTGGTGGATCTGACGGGTCTGGTGGATCTGATGGATCTGATGGATCTGATGGATCTGATGGATCTGGTGGATGTGATCGATCTGGGGGATCTGGTGGATGTGATGGATCTGGTGGATGTGATGGATCTGGTGGATGTGATGGATCTGGTGGATGTGATGGATCTGGTGGATCTGACGGATCTGGTGGATGTGACGGATCTGTTGGATCTGATGGATCTGATGGATCTGGTTGATGTGATGGATCTGGGGGATCTGATGGATCTGGTGGATGTGATGGATCTGGGGGATGTGATGGATCTGGTGGATGTGATGGATCTGGTGGATGTGATGGATCTGGTGAATCTGGTGGATCTGATGGATCTGGTGGATCTGGTGGATGTGACGGATCTGTTGGATCTGGTGGATGTGATGGATCTGGGGGATCTGATGGATCCGGTGGATGTGATGGATCTGGGGGATCTGATGGATCCGGTGGATGGGATGGATCTGATGGATCTGGTGGATGTGATGGATCTGGTGAATCTGGTGGATGTGATGGATCTGGTGGATCTGGTGGATGCGATGGATCTGGTGGATGTGATGGATCTTGGGGGTCCTGCATTCCTGGCTGGTCAGGTAGATATCACCATGTTGTAGAGTCTGTGTGGCTTAGATCTGACAGCACATGGCTCCTGGCTGTGTCGGCTTCTTCTTACCTTTACTCACTGAGATTTCATAAGGATGGGGAGGAGGCCACATGTGCGATCCCTTTAAATAACCTGGTTATAGAAGGCACCTAGGTTTCACTGCTGTTTGCCATAGTTCTGTCTGTACTTGTTTTCTCCATTCTGAACCTCTTCCCTCTTCCACCTGTCCTGACCTTTGTCTTGTTTGCCATATTGACTCTGCCTGCCCTGACCTTGGCCTGCCCTCTGACCCTCTACCTGTCTCCTTTGTGCCGTGTGTACATCCCCCAACCCTCCTTTAGGTTCAGATCCTCCTTACCAGGGGTTAGTGACCCTACTGGTACCATTGTATAGAACAGGAGTATATACAGCAGCTGACACGGGAAGGAGAGGGAATACACGGCCTGTGTATCTGAGTATTGGGGAAGCAGGGACCCACTACAGACTGTGCAGGAGAGTCACCCAGGCTGGGAGTGCGTATACAACACAGAGCATCTGCAGGAGATGAAGGGGGTTACACAGGCTGTGTATCTGTGTGCAGAGGGAGGAGGGAGGGGAATACAGGGGCTATGTATTCATATATAGGGGAAGTAGATGGCAGGACTCTGCAGGAGAGGAAGGTGTGACACAGGCTGTGTATCTGTGTACAGAGGGAGGAGGGAGGGGGAATACAGGGGCTATGTATTCATATATAGGGGAAGTAGATGGCAGGACTCTGCAGGAGAGGAAGGTGTGACACAGGCTGTGTATCTGTGTACAGAGGGAGGAGGGAGGGGGAATACAGGGGCTATGTATTCATATATAGGGGAAGTAGATGGCAGGACTCTGCAGGAGAGGAAGGTGTGACACAGGCTGTGTATCTGTGTACAGAGGGAGGAGGGAGGGGGAATACAGGGGCTATGTATCCATGTATAGGGAAAGTAGATGGCAGGACTCTGCAGGAGAGGAAGGTGTGACACAGGCTGTGTATCTGTGTACAGAGGGAGGGGGAATACAGGGGCCTTTATCCATGTATAGGGAAAGTAGATGGCAGGACTCTGCAGGAGAGGAAGGGGTGACACAGGCTGTGTATCTGTGTACAGAGGGAGGAGGGAGTGATGAGGGAGAATACAGGGGCTATGTATTCATATATAGGGGAAGTAGATGGCAGGACTCTGCAGGAGAGGAAGGGGTGACACAGGTTGTGTATCTGTGTACAGAGGGAAGAGGGAGGGGGAATACAGGGGCTATGTATCCATGTATAGGGAAAGTAGATGGCAGGACTCTGCAGGAGAGGAAGGGGTGACACAGGCTGTGTATCTGTGTACAGAGGGAGGAGGGAGGGGGAATACAGGGGCTATGTATCCATGTATAGGGAAAGTAGATGGCAGGACCCTGCAGGAGAGGAAGGGGTGACACAGGCTGTGTATCTGTGTACAGAGGGAGGAGGGAGTGATGAGGGAGAATACAGGGGCTATGTATCCATGTATAGGGGAAGTAGATGGCAGGACTCTGCAGGAGAGGAAGGGGTGACACAGGCTGTGTATCTGTGTACAGAGGGAGGAGGGAGGGGGAATACAGGGGCTATGTATCCATGTATAGGGGAAGTAGATGGCAGGACTCTGCAGGAGAGGAAGGGGAATCATAAAGGCTGGGTGTATGTGTGTACAGAAAGCTGAGCATCTAAGGAGAAGGGCTGTGTATCTCTGTAAAGCAGGACAAAGCACAGCAGACAATGCGGAGGGAGAGGAAACTAAAGAGAAGCTGTCATCAGGATCACACATTTTCATAATTCCCAATCTGCTTTTATAATTAACATTACTGATTCCACTCACTTTTAAAAGTAAATAAATGTATAGCCGCCTCCCTGCCAGCAAGCTGTATTAAGTCATAAAAACGTTGGTTACAAGGATCCAAGCATCATCATTATCTGCTCTCTGCTTTACTAAATCTTCTTCTTTCCTCTCTCCCCCATGTAGCCTTTAGCAGACCCCTTATCAGTTCTCATCAGCAGGAGTGAGGGGAAAGGAGCAAGAGAGGAAGAGCTGGCAGAGCAGAGAGGAGATAATGATGATGACTCCGGAGCTCTGACACCCCTATGACTCAATGCAGTTTGCTGACATGGATCCAGGTAAACTTGTATCAACTTTTAAAAGTGAGTAAAAGCAATAATGTTAATTATAAAGGCAGATTGTGTTAAAAAGGCTATGGGAGCCTGCCCTTAGGTGAAAATGTGTGTCCTGATGACGGGTTCCCTTTAACAGGTTGCGTATGGAGAAAGCAGAGCACTGAGGGCCGGACTCGGCAGGAGAGGAAGGGTTATCACACAGACTGTGTATATGTGTAAAGAAGGAAGAGAACATCCACAGGCAATGAAAAGGATGATAATGGAACCAATCAGTTTGTGCAGAGCCTTAAAACAGAGTCTGCAGGAGAGGGAGGGGGAAATCTCACACTCCTCAGCATCAGTGTCTGTCACCACTAGGGGGATGATTTCCCGAGGAGTAAGGAGTCCAGTGATGTTCCTGTGCTGATACTGGGGGTCTCCAAAAGGAAAGGGCATTGCAGCCTTAAATAAAGTGCAAACATGACCCTAATCTAAGCGCTAACATAATCCAGTGATGGACAGAAAACTTACCTTTATTCTCAAGGACAAAGATGGAGTCCTCTGCGATCCCTTGCTCCGAGGCGAACTGCCTGAAGTCATCGATGAGACTCTGCCTCAGCTCCGGGGTTCTCCCTGTCCCCCGAAAGAAAAGAATGTTATATTATATTGATATTACAACTTGATACAAAATTCACTATGTATCAGTAGATCTATCCTAAAATTAATATTGGGTGGAGTTCCCCTTTAAATTTCTGTTACTATTCAGTAGTATAGGTGAGGGTGACCTCTTTATTATACATGTCCCTGTACGTCCTGCACTAGATATATCTGAGTTGGCTGGAGCGCCCCTTTAAGTATTACATGACTAGGGGGCGCCGGGCACTCACCGTACAGCTTGACCGTGGTGGTGGTCTCTCCCCTCTTGGTCTTCCTCATCAGCATGGTGGCATATTCCTTGTAGTTGGTGAACACGATGTAGTTAACCACTTGTGCTCCGTATCCTGCAGGGGAGGACACAGCGGCTGTTATACAGGTAGTGAAGCCGTGACATATCAGGAAATCTATAGGGAAACTTACTCTCACTAATATATGTAAACTTCCCGGGGACATCAGTCTTCTTATAGGTGCCGGAAACTTGGGAGCAGATTCCACGTCTATGAGGAAATAACACAGGTGTTGGTGCTTGCTGTACTCTCAGCCGGCCTCTAGATGGCAGTGGTATAGCATGTAGCTAGGGGGCACCCCTCCACTCTCTGGGGCCCATTAGGTGTAGTGTCTTACCTCATCCTGGTGCTGAGGGTTTCGATCTCTTCATCTGTCGGACCTTCGTTCAGCTCCAGTGTCCCCATGTCATATTTTCCCTTGTATTTTTTGAGCCATTTACAGGTGGAGCCGATGGCGATGTCGTACCACTTACCGAAAATCTGGGAAGAGCAGACAATGGGTTAAAAGAAATAGCGACAACGCAACCTCCTTATACTCCAGGTTGGACCGGCCCAACAGTGCACTGGAAGATCCCGGAGTGGTCCAGCTGAGAATCCCGGGGTGGTCCAGCTGAGGATCCCGCGGTGGTCCAGCTGAGGATCCCGCGGTGGTCCAGCTGAGGATCCCGCGGTGGTCCAGCTGAGGATCCCGCCGTGGTCCAGCTGAGGATCCCGCCGTGGTCCAGCTGAGGATCCCGCCGTGGTCCAGATCAGGATCCCGCCGTGGTCCAGATCAGGATCCCGCCGTGGTCCAGATCAGGATCCCGCCGTGGTCCAGATCAGGATCCCGCCGTGGTCCAGATCAGCATCCCGCCGTGGTCCAGATCAGCATCCCGCCGTGGTCCAGATCAGGATCCCGCCGTGGTCCAGATCAGGATCCCGCCGTGGTCCAGCTCAGGATCCCGCCGTGGTCCAGCTCAGGATCCCGCCGTGGTCCAGCTCAGGATCCCGCCGTGGTCCAGCTCAGGATCCCGCCGTGGTCAAGCTGATCACATCTCTAGGGTCACTAAGGTCAGTTATTCTTGGTTGTTACAATGTAACCCAACAACATCCTGACCCTACATTATATAGGTAGCCGGACACTAATAGATGGACACTGGTCTAATGGGAAGGCTCTGAGTATATTAACCCTTTATGTTCTTACCCCATTGACATCAAAGTTCTCCTGTGTTGGGACGGGGTCTCCACTCTGGACGGGGGTCCCAGTCACTAATCCTAGGAGGGTCGGCAGGAGACACAGATAAAGCTTCATCCTGATGGTCAGCTCCGGGATACACTGCCGCCTCTGTCACCTCCCAATTGTGTAATGTGTCAGCAGAGGGAACGACCTGTGACATGGACAAAATCCAACCAATGGCAATGGGACGTTTTGATGTGAACTTCAAATAAAGAGGAACAGGAGACCCCTCCTCCCAGAGCACAGCCGATCAATAATAATACACCAACCTATATCTCCCATAGATGGCAGCCAGGAGGTTATCAGCATCGTAGCCTCAGGACCAATAACATTAGATGTCACCAAGGAGAACCATGAATCCGATATTTTATTATTCTCTATATATTATATATCACTGAGAGCAGGAGACACGGGAGAGAAAATAGTCAGCGGCACCGACCTGATCCTGACAGCATATAACAAGCAGATTACTCCCCTCTCTCCAGAGGCACACTCACACTTGGGGGACAGGACAGGGACACGGTGACACTTGGGGGGACAGGACAGGGACACGCTGACACTTGGGGGGACAGGACAGGGGCACGCTGACACTTGGGGGGACAGGACAGGGACACACTGACACTTGGGGGGACAGGACAGGGACACGCTGACACTTGGGGGGACAGGACAGGGGCACACTCACACTTGGGGGACAGGACAGGGAGACGCTGACACTTGGGGGACAGGACAGCGACACGCTGACACTTGGGGGACAGGACAGGGACACGCTGACACTTGGGGGGACAGGACAGGGACGCGCTGACACTTGGGGGGACAGGACAGGGACACGCTGACACTTGGGGGGACAGGACAGGGACACGCTGACACTTGGGGGACAGGACAGGACAGGCTGACACCTGGGGGGGACAGGACAGGGACACGCTGACACTTGGGGGACAGGACAGGACAGGCTGACACCTGGGGGGGACAGGACAGGGACGCGCTGACACTTGGGGGACAGGACAGGGACATGCTGACACTTGGGGGACAGGACAGGGACAGGCTGACACTTGGGGGACAGGACAGGGACACGCTGACACTTGGGGGGAACAGGACAGGGACACGCTGACACTTGTGGGGACAGGACAGGGACATGCTGTCACTTGGGGGGACAGGACAGGGACACGCTGACACTTGGTGGGACAGGACAGGGACACGCTGACACTTGGGGGACAGGACAGGGACACGCTGACACTTGGTGGGACAGGACAGGGACACGCTGACACTTGCAAGCCCGGAGGCGTATAGCCGTTGGGCTAATGACTGCACAAAGGGGTCTTAGTTAGCGGGGTTATAAGTACAGGAATAGGCCCTCTTTAACTGAGGTGGTTTTTCCCTTTCCTTTCTGTCTCCCTGCGCATACCAGGGAGGTGGGGGCTACGTGACTAGGGGCGGGGCTATGTGACTAGGGGCGGGGCTACGTGACTAGGGGCGGGCTTGTGGCGTGGGTGGTACAGGAAGTGAGCATAGCTTAAATAGGGGCTGCAGACGTCACTCACCCTCTTTCTGGATTGCGTTTCCCACCCGCCCTCCCTTTGTTTACGGTATTTTCGGCTTTGCTTTTGTCACAGCTGGCGGTTAGTTGGGTTATTTGGCCTACATGCCCATTGGCTGGCAGGCATACAGGTGGGAGGGGTTTGGTTGCTCTTTGTTTGTTTAAATTTGTTACCTGTCAAGTTATGTTTTAAATAATACAAAAAAATAATATAAAAAAAATACAAGATGTTTATTATAATAATAATATATAAAGCTGTGGCCGACCCTCATGTCAACCCACATATGTTTAACGTTAATACAAGTCTCTGTGTGTTTATTTATCGGCGAATATTGGTTTAAGGTTAAAGGGGCCTGAGCTCCCGGTGGTTCATGGTTTTATTTTATTTGGGCAGTCCTTAAATAGGGGCTGCAGACGTCACTCACCCTCTTTCTGGATTGCGTTTCCCACCCGCCCTCCCTTTTGTTTCAGGTACTTTCGGCGTTGCTTTTGTCACAGCTGGCGGTTAGTTTGGTTATTTGGCCTACATGCCCATTGGCTGGCAGGCATACAGGTGGGAGGGGTTTTGTTGCTCTTTGTTTATTGTTTATATTTGTTACCTGTTAACCCCTTCCCGCACCCTGACGTGATACTACGTCATAGGATGCGGGTCGTTCCCGCACCTTGACGTAGTATCACGTCATGGCGATCACCAGGGCTCAGAAGCTGAGCCCGGGCGATCGCCGCGGGATCCCGGCGGTACGCGGTAGCCGGGATCCCGCAGTAACAGCCAGGATCGCGACTATCGCGATCCTGGCTGTTTAACCCTATAGACGCCGCGGTCATTGTGACCGCAGCGTCTATAGTGAATCGCCGCGACGATCGGCACCCTCCGTGCATGGCACGGAGGTGCCGATCGTTGCCATGGCAACCCTGAAGCCCGATAAGGCCCCCAGGGTTGCCTTCACTAGAAGCCTGTTAGGATCGTGCTTACAGCACGATCCTAACAGTGCTGATATCAGCCTATGCAGAATGCATAGGCTGACTATGTAATATGCTGCAATACATTAGTATTGCAGTATATTACAATGAACAAGTGATCAAATGATCACTTGTTCATGTCCCACCCTGGGACAAAATAAAACAGTAAAAAAAAGTTAAAAAAAAAAAAGTGCAATTAAAAAAAATTATTAAAAAAGAATAAAAGTCCCTTGAAGTCCCATCCCATGCAATAATACAATAAAACATAAAAATCACAAAAAAAAACACAACATATTGGGCATCACAACGTCCGTTACAACCCGTACAATAGAATAAAATCGTCACTGAACCCGTACGGTGAACGGCGTAAAAAAAAACACAAAAAAACTTGCAAAAATTATGAAATTTTCACATCTGACCTCATAAAAAGCGCATAAAAAGTAATCAAAAAGTAAAATTTACCCCGACATGATACCAAGAATAAGTACAGCTTGTCCCGCAAAAAATAAGCTATAAACCAACTCTGTAAACCAAAAAATATAAATGTTCTGCCCATTGTTACACGGCAAGCAAAAACAAGCAAATTTCTCACAAAATTAGTTCTATATTCTGCAAAACAAGTTAACCATAAAAATGCCATATAAGGGGGGTATCGCTGTAATCGTGATGACCCGTAGAATAAAGATAACACATTATTTTTATGGTATGGTGAACGTCCGGCGAAAAAAATGCTAAAAACCATAAACAAGAATTGATTTTTTTAACCACCACCAAGAAAGAGTTAATAAAATCTGATTATTGGCTATTGAGCCCCACCGTAAATGATGTCCCTGAAAAGTGGATTTCATCCACAAAAAAAATAACCCCCTATATGTCCAAATTACAAAAAAATAAACATTTTATAGCCTGTAAGATGTGACATTGCAGATCTGTTCTGAATGGCGCAGCTTCCCTTCTATGCCCGGCCGTGCGGCCGTACAGCAGTCACCACCACATATGGGGCATCCTTATACTCGGGAGAAATTGGGTATCAAACTTTGTGGAGTTTTTTGTCATTTAATACTTTGTGACGGTTTAATTTTTGGCCAAAATTAATATATTGTCTAAAAAAAATGACAGCTTGTAAATTAGACCTCCATTTTGTTTTAACCACTGTGAAGCATCTAAAGGGTTAACATACTTCTTAAAGTTGATTTTTTACACATTGAGGGGTGTAGTTTCTAAAATGGCGTGATACATGGGGTTTTACTGCTGTTTAGGCCTCTCAAAGTCACTTAGACCTGAGCATGTGCCTCTAAATAAGGGTTTTGGCGATTTTCATAAAAATGAGAAAAATTGCACCCAAAATTCTGAACCTCCTAACAACCTAGAAAAGAGAGAAGATGCATAAAACCCTGCGCCAATATAAAGCAGACATTCGGGAAATGTTAGTTATAAAGTTACTTGGGTGCTATGACTATCTGCCTGAAAAGCAGAAAATTTTGAACTTTGAAAATGAAAAATTTTCAGAAATTTTTGCCAAATTTCAATTTTATTCATAACTAGAGATGAGCGAACACTAAAATGCTCGGGTACTCGTTATTCGAGACGAACTTTTCCCGATGCTCGAGTGCTCGTCTCGAATAACGAACCCCATTGAAGTCAATGGGAGACTCGAGCATTTTTCAAGGGGACCAAGGCTCTGCACAGGGAAGCTTGGCCAAACACCTGGGAACCTCAGAAAAGGATGGAAACACCACGGAAATGGACAGGAAACAGCAGGGGCAGCATGCATGGATGCCTCTGAGGCTGCCTAATCGCACCATTATGCCAAAATTATGGGCAACAGCATGGCCATGACAGAGTGACAGAATGAAGCTAGATAGCATCTAAAACATCCAATAATTGACCCTGACACTATAGGGGACGGCATGCAGAGGCAGCGGCAGCAGGCTAGAGAGTGTCATGGCGACATACCCTAAATGGACTCAGGCTTCAAACCAATGGGTGGCAGAGAGGAACCAAAGGAGGTGAGCAAGAAGCGCTCAAATAATATCGGTACATGATAAAAGTTTGCCAGTATATTTTGTGGATTACACAGCAGGGTGGCGACAAAGTTAACATGGAAGCCATGAAAACAACCCCAAATTCTGCCTGACACAGCTCGTTTGATAAGGGGACCATGTATGCTTACAGTTCATGCCAGTCGCTGCACTTGCTGCCAGTCTCCTTTCGAATAGTTTAAAATAATAATAACCCTCATCCATAAAGCTCTGTATAATGCTGCACCCCCCTACCTCTCCTCTCTTATCTCAGTCTATCGCCCAACCCGTGCTCTTAGATCCGCCAGTGATCTTAGATTAACCTCTACCCTAGTGCGGACCTCCCACTCGCGTCTCCAAGACTTCTCTAGAGCTGCACCAATTCTATGGAATGCTCTGCCCCGGACTATCAGACTAATACCTAACCTCCAAAGTTTCAAACGTGCTCTTAAAACCCATTTCTTTAGGCAAGCCTATAACACTCATTAACTGCATGAAGTTTTAACTCTTCTACTAACCCGTCCTGTGTCGTCCTCCCATCTGTTATCCAGCAACCAACAGGCACCAGACTTCTCTGCAGTCCCATTCACCCTGGACCTGGTATATAAGATGACGGCTGAGTGTTTCAAGCGACAGCAATTCCATTTATTATATTTTTTTCTATTCCCTAAGAAGAATGGCTTGACCATTAAATATTCTTTTACCTCGTGTTACCCCATCATCTTCATAAACCGTAAGCTCTGGCGAGCAGGGACCTCACTCCTGTTGTTCCATACAAATGTTGTGCTCTGTTACATTACATTTGTATTTGTTTCCTATGATTTGTAAAGCGCTGCAGAATATGATGACGCTATATAAATAAAGATTATTATTATTATGGAGGCAGTGAACTAGTAGTAGATTAAAGGTGCTGCAACTATGTTAGTTGGATCTTGTGATGGAGCTGGCGCTCTGCAGCCAGGCGAGCTTTCGCCAATCCAAGCCCCTGTTTCTAGGCTACTCCCCAAACAGCACTTCTAAGAACCTTTTGTATAAGATCAAGTGTAGTAGCGTTCTTATAAGTTTAGGATATGCCGGGTGAGGGGAATGTAAACAGATGCGCAAGAAGCGCTGAAATAATATCCCTAAATGGTAAAAGTTTGCCAGTATATTTTGTGGATTACACAGCAGGGTGGCGACAAAGTTAACAACTTTGATGTGGAATGCCCTGTAATAGCTCTTGGGCGGTGTGCCTTTTATCGCCTAGGCTCAGCAGTTTCAGCACCGCCTGCTGTCGCTTAGCGACGGCACTGCTGCTGTGCCTAGAGCTACCGACTGATGGCGCCATGCCCACGGATGGTAATTCGGAGGAGGAGGAGGTGGAGGAGGGGTGGGAGGAGGTATAGTAGGCCTTTGAGACCTGGACCGAGGTAGGCCCCGCAATTCTCTGCGTCGCCAGTATATGAGCAGCCCCAGGGTCAGACTCGGTCCCAGCCTGCACCAAGTTAAGTGTAGTAGCGTTCTTATAAGTTTGGGATATGGCGGGTGAGGGGAATGTAAACAGATGCGCAAGAAGCGCATGATGCGCATGGAGCTGGCGCTCCGCTGCCAGGCGAGCTTTCGCCAATCCAAGCCCCTGTCTCTAGGCTACTCCCCAAACAGCACTTCTAAGAACCTTTTGTATAAGATCAAGTGTAGTAGCGTTCTTATAAGTTTAGGATATGCCGGGTGAGGGGAATGTAAACAGATGCGCAAGAAGCGCTGAAATAATATCCCTAAATGGTAAAAGTTTGCCAGTATATTTTGTGGATAACACAGCAGGGTGGCGACAAAGTTAACAACTTTGATGTGGAATCCATGAAAACAACCCAAATTTCTGCCTGACACACCTCGTTTGATAAAGGGACGATGTATGGAGGCAGCTATATGGACGACTTTTGGAGGTAGCAATGGAGACAACGTGTGGAGGCTGCTATGGAGACAATTTAATTTGGATAGTGCCTGTATGTGGCAGTCCCAAACATTTTTCAAACCAGAGGAGCAGGTAGGTGGCCCTCCAGTAAAATGGAATAGATTGAGTGCCTGTATGTGGCAGTCCCAAAAATGTTTCAAACCAGAGGAGCAGGTAGGTGGCCCTCCAGTAAAATGGAATAGATTGAGTGCCTGTATGTGGCAGTCCCAAAAATTTTTTAAAACAGAGGACCGGGTAGGTGGCCCTCCAGAAAAATGGAATAGATTGAGTGCCTGTATGTGGCACTCACAAAAATTGTTTCAAACAGAGGACCGGGTAGGTGGCCCTCCAGAAAAATTAAATGCATGAAGTACTATAGCAAGAGCCAGTGGGCCCTGTCAAAAAATAGCCATTTTCCTCTGCTTTACTGTACAAAGAGGAGGAGAAGGAGGAAAATGAGGAGGAGGAGGAGGAGTGGATCAATTATTCAGGTTGAGCTTCCTTCACCTGGTGGAGATTGGAAATTCTGAGAAATCCAGCCTTTATTCATTTTAATAAGCGTCAGCCTGTCAGCGCTGTCAGTCGACAGGCGTGTACGCTTATCGGTGATGATGCCACCAGCTGCACTGAAAACCCGCTCGGACAAGACGCTAGCGGCAGGGCAGGCAAGAACCTCCAAGGCGTACAGCGCCAGTTCGTGCCACATGTCCAGCTTTGAAACCCAGTAGTTGTAGGGAGCTGTGTGATCATTTAGGACGATGGTATGGTCAGCTACGTACTCCCTCACCATCTTTCTGTAAAGATCAGCCCTACTCTGCCGACTGGGGACAGGTGACAGTGTCTTGCTGGGGTGACATAAAGCTGGCAAAAGCCTTGTAAAGCGTACCCTTGCCAGTGCTGGACAAGCTGCCTGCTCGCCTACTCTCCCTCGCTACTTGTCCCGCAGAACTACGCACTCTGCCGCTAGCGCTGTCAGAAGGGAAATACTGTTTCAGCTTGTGCACCAGGGCCTGCTGGTATTCATGCATTCTCACACTCCTTTCCTCTGCAGGGATGAGAGTGGAAAGATTTTGCTTGTACCGTGGGTCCAGGAGAGTGAACACCCAGTAATCGGTGCTGGAATAAATTCTTTGAACGCGAGGGTCACGGGATAGGCAGCCTAGCATGAAATCTGCCATATGCGCCAGAGTACCAACGCGTAAGAATTCACTCCCCTCACTGGCCTGACTGTCCATTTCCTCCTCCTCCAACTCCTCCAACTCCTCTTCTTCTGCCCATACACGCTGAACAGTGAAGGACTCAACAATGGTCCCCTCTTGTGTCTCGCCAACATTCTCCTCCTCTTCCTCCTCATCCTCCTCCACCTCCACCTCCTCCGATATGCGCTGAGAAACAGACCTCAGGGTGCTTTGGCTATCAACAAGGGAATATTCTTCCCCCGTCTCTTGTGACGAGCGCAAAGCTTCCGACTTCATGCTGACCAGAGAGTTTTTCAACAGGCCAAGCAGCGGGATGGTGAGGCTGATGATGGCGGCATCGCCACTGACCATCTGTGTTGACTCCTCAAAGTTACTCAGCACCTGACAGATATCAGACATCCACGTCCACTCCTCATTGTAGACTTGAGGAAGCTGACTGACCTGACTACCAGTTCTGGTGGAAGTTGACATCTGGCAGTCTACAATCGCTCTGCGCTGCTGGTAAACTCTGGATAACATGGTCAGTGTTGAATTCCACCTCGTGGGCACGTCGCACAACAGTCGGTGAGCGGGCAGTTGGAGGCGGCGCTGCGCTGCCCTGAGAGTGGCAGCATCTGGGCTGGACTTCCTGAAATGCGCACAGATGCGGCGCACCTTCGTGAGCAAATCAGACAGATTGGGGTATGTCTTGAGGAAACGCTGCACTATCAGATTTAACACATGGGCCAGGCATGGCACATGTGTCAGTCTGCCGAGTTGCAGAGCCGCCACCAGGTTACGGCCGTTGTCACACACAACCATTCCCGGCTTGAGGTTCAGCGGTGCCAGCCACAGATCAGTCTGCGCCGTGATGCCCTGTAATAGCTCTTGGGCGGTGTGCCTTTTGTCGCCTAGGCTCAGCAGTTTGAGCACCGCCTGCTGTCGCTTAGCGACAGCACTGCTGCTGTGCCTAGAGCTACCGACTGATGGCGCCGTGCCCACGGATGGTAGTTCGGAGGAGGAGGTGGAGGAGGGGTGGGAGGAGGAGGAGGCATAGTAGGCCTGAAACACCTGGACCGAGGTAGGCCCCGCAATCCTCGGCGTCGGCAGTATATGAGCAGCCCCAGGGTCAGACTCGGTCCCAGCCTCCACCAAGTTAACCCAATGTGCCGTCAGCGATATATAGTGGCCCTGCCCGGCAGCACTCATCCACGTGTCCGTGGTCAGGTGGACCTTGTCAGAAACGGCGTTGGTCAGGGCACGGATGATGTTGTCTGACACGTGCTGGTGCAGGGCTGGGACGGCACATCGGGAAAAGTAGTGGCGGCTGGGGACCGAATACCGAGGGGCGGCCGCCGCCATGAGGTTGCGAAAGGCCTCGGTCTCTACTAGCCTATAGGGCAGCATCTCCAGGCTAAGCAATCTGGAGATGTGCACATTAAGGGCTTGGGCGTGCGGGTGGGTTGCACTATATTTGCGTTTCCGCTCCAGCGTCTGGGGTATGGAGAGCTGAACGCTGGTGGATGCTGTGGAGGATCGTGGAGGCGACGATGGGGTTTTTGTGCCAGGGTCCTGGGCAGGGGGCTGACTAGCAGCTGACACAGGGGAAGGAGCAGTGGTGTGCACGGCCGGAGGTGAACGGGCTTGTTGCCACTGAGTGGGGTGCTTAGCATTCATATGCCTGCGCATACTGGTGGTAGTTAAGCTAGTAGTGGTGGAACCCCTGCTGAGCCTGGTTTGGCAAATGTTGCACACCACAGTCCGTCGGTCATCCGGTGTTTCCTTAAAGAACCTCCACACTTCTGAAGATCTAGCCCTCGCCGCAAGAGCCCTCACCACGGGAGCTTCACTAGTTGACAGTGGCGCTGATGCACCAGCTCTGGCCCTGCCTCTCCGTCTGGCCCCACCACTGCCTCTTCCAACCTGTTCAGGTCGAGGACTCTCCTCCGTCTCAGAAGCACTGTGTTCACCCGGCCTCTCAACCCAGCTTGGGTCTGTCACCTCATCATCCTCCGATCCCTCAGTCTGCTCCCCCCTCGGACTTCCTGCCCTGACAACAACTTCCCCACTGTCTGACAACCGTGTCTCCTCATCGTCGGACACCTCTTTACACACTTCCACTACGTCAAGAAGGTCATCATCACCCACAGACTGTGACTGGTGGAAAACCTGGGCATCGGAAAATTGCTCAGCAGCAACCGGACAAGTGGTTTGTGACTGTGGGAAGGGTCCAGAAAACAGTTCCTCAGAGTATGCCGGTTCCAATGGCAAATTTTCCTGGGAGGGGGCAGACTGGGGGGGAGGAGGCTGAGGTGCAGGAGCTGGAGGAGTGGGGATTTCGGTGACATGGGTGGACTGCGTGGAAGACTGACTGGTGGTGGACAAATTGCTCGAAGCATTGTCAGCAATCCACGACATCACCTGTTCGCACTGTTCTGGCCTCAACAGTGCTCTACCACGAGTCCCAGTAACTTCAGACATGAACCTAGGGAGTGTAGCTCTGCGGCGTTCCCCTGCTCCCTCATCAGCAGGTGGTGTCTCACCCCGCCCAGGACCACGGCCTCTGACCCCTGCAGTAGTTGGACGCCCACGTCCCCGCCCTCGTCCTCTACCCCTAGCCCTCGGGTTAAACATTTTTAAAATGAGAGTTATAACTTTTTTTTTTTTTTTACTTCTTTTTGTTTTTTTTTGTGTTTTTTTGTGTTTTTTGTTTTTTTTTTGTGTTTTTTGTTTTTTTTTGAGTTTTTAAAACCAAACAATCCTATCCTATTGCTATGGCTATTTTCTAGCCAAGTATCAAAGGAAGCACACTACTATGCCAGATGAGATGACACTGAGTTATTGCCTAATAGAAATCCAACCCCTACTGAATTTTCCCACTTCGGCCTTTGCTATGGATATGTGCGCCACTAAGCGCAGAACACAGCGGTCGCAAGTCTCACTACAAATTGCTCAGAATTGGCAAGTACATGCACTGCAGAAACTACAGCCACCAGCAGATCAACCAGAAATCAAATATATAGAACGCTACTGTAGGCTTCAAGAAGCTATTTGTATTCTCCTATGGCTATTTTCTAGCCAAGTATCAAAGGAAGCACACTACTATGCCAGATGAGATGACACTGAGTTAGTGCCTAATAGAAATCCAACCCCTACTGAATTTTGCCACTTCGGCCTTTGCTATGGATATGTGCGCCACTAAGCGCAGAACACAGCGGTCGCAAGTCTCACTACAAATTGCTCAGAATTGGCAAGTACATGCACTGCAGAAACTACAGCCACCAGCAGATCAACCAGAAATCAAATATATAGAACGCTACTGTAGGCTTCAAGAAGCTGTTTGTATTCTCCTATGGCTATTTTCTAGCCAAGTATCAAAGGAAGCACACTACTATGCCAGATGAGATGACACTGAGTTATTGCCTAATAGAAATCCAACCCCTACTGAATTTTCCCACTTCGGCCTTTGCTATGGATATGTGCGCCACTAAGCGCAGAACACAGCGGTCGCAAGTCTCACTACAAATTGCTCAGAATTGGCAAGTACATGCACTGCAGAAACTAAAGCCACCAGCAGATCAACCAGAAATCAAATATATAGAACGCTACTGTAGGCTTCAAGAAGCTGTTTGTATTCTCCTATGGCTATTTTCTAGCCAAGTATCAAAGGAAGCACACTACTATGCCAGATGAGATGACACTGAGTTAGTGCCTAATAGAAATCCAACCCCTACTGAATTTTGCCACTTCGGCCTTTGCTATGGATATGTGCGCCACTAAGCGCAGAACACAGCGGTCGCAAGTCTCACTACAAATTGCTCAGAATTGGCAAGTACATGCACTGCAGAAACTACAGCCACCAGCAGATCAACCAGAAATCAAATATATAGAACGCTACTGTAGGCTTCAAGAAGCTGTTTGTATTCTCCTATGGCTATTTTCTAGCCAAGTATCAAAGGAAGCACACTACTATGCCAGATGAGATGACACTGAGTTATTGCCTAATAGAAATCCAACCCCTACTGAATTTTCCCACTTCGGCCTTTGCTATGGATATGTGCGCCACTAAGCGCAGAACACAGCGGTCGCAAGTCTCACTACAAATTGCTCAGAATTGGCAAGTACATGCACTGCAGAAACTAAAGCCACCAGCAGATCAACCAGAAATCAAATATATAGAACGCTACTGTAGGCTTCAAGAAGCTGTTTGTATTCTCCTATGGCTATTTTCTAGCCAAGTATCAAAGGAAGCACACTACTATGCCAGATGAGATGACACTGAGTTAGTGCCTAATTGAAATCCAACCCCTACTGAATTTTCCCACTTCGGTCTTTGCTATGGATATGTGCGTCACTAAGCGCAGAACACAGCGGTCGCAAGTCTCACTACAAATTGCTCAGAATTGGCTAGTACATGCACTGCAGAAAGTACAGCCACCAGCAGATCAACCAGAAATCAAATATATAGAACGCTACTGTACGCGTAAGTAAGCTCTTTGTATTCTCCTATGGCTATTTTCTAGCCAAGTATCAAAGCACACTACTATGCCAGATGAGATGACACTGAGTTAGTGCCTAATTGAAATCCAACCCCTACTGAATTTTCCCACTTCGGTCTTTGCTATGGATATGTGTGCCACTAAGAGCTAAACACAACGGTAGCAAGTCCCCCTGCTAATTCCTCACAAAATGGTACTAGATGCAAATTAAAATAAAAAAAGTAGAACGTTATTGTAGCCCTAAGAAGGGCTGTTGGGTTCTTGGAGAATCACTCCTGCCTAACAGTAAGCTAATAGAACACCCTAACGCTTTCCCTGACCAGCAGCAGCTCTCTCCCTAGCGGCATCCAGAGACAGAATGATCCGAGCAGCGCGGCCAGCGGCTAGTCTATCCCAGGGTCACCTGATCTGGCCAGCCAACCACTGCTATCGACGTGTAAGGGTACCACGTCATGCTGGGTGGAGTGCAGAGTCTCCTGGCTTGTGATTGGCTCTGTTTCTGGCCGCCAAAAAGCAAAACGGCGGGAGCTGCCATTTTCTCGAGCGGGCGAAGTATTCGTCCGAGTAACGAGCAGTTTCGAGTACCCTAATGCTCGACCGAGCATCAAGCTCGGACGAGCATGTTCGCTCATCTCTATTCATAACTAAACACAAAAGATATCATCAAAATTTTTCTATTACTTTGAAGTACAATGTGTGACGGTAAAACAATCTCAAAATCCCCTGGATATGTTAAAGCGTCACAAAGTTATAACCACCTATAATGACACAGGGCAAATTTAAAAAATCAGGCCTGGTCCTGAAGGTCTAAAATGGCATAGACACGAAGGGGTTAAGATTATGTTTTAAAAAATACAAAAAATAATATATAAAAATTTAAGAAATTTTATTACATTAATATTGTGGCCGACCCTCACGTCAACCCACATAAGTTCAACTTTAATACAAGTCTCTGTGTTATTTTATCGGCGAATATTAGTTAGGGTTAAAGGGGCCTGAGCTCCCGGTGGGTATGGTTTTAATTTTATTTGGGCAGTCTTGGGGGGACAGGGACACGCTGACACTTGGGGGGGACAGGACAGGGACACGCTGACACTTGGGGGGACAGGACAGGGACACGCTGACACTTGGGGGACAGGACAGGGACACGCTGACACTTGGGGGACAGGACAGGGACACGCTGACACTTGGGGGAGAGGACAGGGACACGCTGACACTTGGGGGGACAGGACAGGGACACGCTGACACTTGGGGGGACAGGACAGGGACACGCTGACACTTGGGGGGACAGGACAGGGACACGCTGACACTTGGGGGGACAGGACAGGGACAGGCTGACACTTGGGGAGACAGGACAGGGACACGCTGACACTTGGGGGACAGGACAGGGACACACTGACACTTGGGGGACAGGACAGGGACACGCTGACACTTGGGGGGACAGGACAGGGACAGGCTGACACTTGGGGGGGTACAGGACAGGGACATGCTGACACTTGGGGGGACAGGACAGGGACACGCTGACACTTGGGGAGACAGGACAGGGACACGCTGACACTTGGGGGACAGGACAGGGACACCCTGACACTTGGGGGAACAGGACAGTGACACGCTGACACTTGGGGTGACAGGACAGGGACACGCTGATACTTGTGGGACAGGACAGGGACACGCTGACACTTGTGGGACAGGACAGGGACACGCTGACACTTGGGGGACAGGACAGGCACACGCTGACACTTGGGGGACAGGACAGGGACACGCTGACACTTGGGGGACAGGACAGGCACACGCTGACACTTGGGGGGACAGGACAGGGACGCGCTGACACTTGGGGGGACAGGACAGGGACACGCTGACACTTGGGGGGACAGGACAGGGACACGCTGACACTTGGGGGGACAGGACAGGGACACGCTGACACTTGGGGGACAGGACAGGGACACGCTGACACTTGGGGAACAGGACAGGGACACGCTGACACTTGGGGAGACAGGACAGGGACACGCTGACACTTGGGGGGACAGGACAGGGACACGCTGACACTTGGGGGACAGGACAGGGACACGCTGACACTTGGGGGACAGGACAAGGACACGCTGACACTTGGGGGGACAGGACAGGGACACGCTGACACTTGGGGGACAGGGACGCGCTGACACTTGGGGGGACAGGACAGGGACACGCTGACACTTGGGGGGACAGGACAGGGACACGCTCACACTTGGGGGACAGGACAGGGACACGCTGACACTTGGGGGGACAGGACAGGGACACGCTGACACTTGGGGGACAGGACAGGGACACGCTGACACTTGGGGGACAGGACAGGGACACGCTGACACTTGGGGGACAGGACAGGGACACGCTGACACTTGTGGGACAGGACAGGGACACGCTGACACTTGGGGGACAGGACAGGGACGCGCTGACACTTGGGGGACAGGACAGTTACACGCTGACACTTGGGGGTACGGGACAGGGACACGCTGACACTTGGGGGGACAGGACAGGGACACGCTGACACTTGGGGGGGACAGGACAGGGACACGCTGACACTTGGGGGACAGGACAGGGACACGCTGACACTTGGGGGGACAGGACAGGGACACGCTGACACTTGGGGGACAGGACAGGGACGCGCTGACACTTGGGGGACAGGACAGGGACACGCTGACACTTGGGGGACAGGACAGGGACACGCTGACACTTGGGGGACAGGACAGGGACGCGCTGACACTTGGGGGACAGGGGCAGTGTCCTCTTTCCTATACATTGACGCTGAGGATATACATGATGTATTTTCGGGTGTCCGCTGTCTCCCCCATTCTATCTCAGGTGTGATGTTATTTCTGACCGTAACTTTTCTCTTCTCATCTTTGAACTTTTCCTTTCATTTGCTCAGAATCATTAACCAGAAGCAGAAGTTTATCTTTAAGATCTAAAAGTAAAGTTTCTCCTTGTTTTCCAATAGATCCCAAAAAACAAATATATGATGATGGGGCCGTGCACCTCTAGAGAGTGGCTGAGATACCAGGACTGTACCCCAGCAGGCTATCACACACGATAGGATTAGATACACGGTTCAGCAGGCAGGACCACACACGATAGGATTAGATACACTGTATCACATGAGTTATGTAAACATACAATACAGAAGACAATTCTTTGCTTTCTATGGATTTATTAGATGTTTTAGTAGATCAGAGATGATTTCATGATACGGGGAGGGTGTGGGGGGATGTGCAGAGATTCGGGGGGATGTGCAGAGATTCGGGGGGATGTGCAGAGTTTCGGGGGGATGTGTGGGGGACGCTCTTGGTGTAATCTCTGTAAAACATAAACAGAAGAGAAGGTCAGAGGTGACTGATCCCGGGAGCAGCCGCCTGTCACAGTCAATATTGGTAGAAGCCGCGCACTGCCAGTCTGTACAGATACATAGATAAGTAGAAATATTCTGGATTATTAGGAAATTGGACAAATCAGGAGCAAACACCTTCCCTCCATATCATTGGTATAGAGTGTGAGCTGGGTGTGCAGGTGTATGTGGAGCTGCAGAGAATAGCTGTGCAGCCATATGCCAGGACCACACTCTGGATTATCAGATATTAGAATTATAAAACAGACTTACCTACAATCACTTGGGGACACAAATATCTGCAAATTGATTGAAAATGGTATCAAACATTGTAATAAAAAGACCCCATAAAACACTATATGCCAGTGTATTCCCATATAATAACCCTACACTACAATATAATCCCATAATATAACCCTACACTACAATATAACCCCATAATATAACCCTACACTACAATATAATCCCATATTATAACCCTACACTACAATATAATCCCATATTATAACTCTTCACTACAATATAATCCCATATTATAACCCTACACTACAATCTAATCCCATATTATAACCCTACATTACAATATAATCCCATATTATAACCCTACACTGCAGTATATTCCCATATAATAACCCTACACTATAATATAATCCCATATTATAACCCTACACTACAGTGTATTCCCATATTATAACCCTACACTACAATATAATCCCATATTATAACCCTACACTACAATATAATCCCATATTATAACCCTACACTGCATTATATTCCCATATAATAACCCTACACTACAATATAATCCCATATTATAACCCTACACTACAATATAATCCCATATTATAACCCTACACTACAATGTAATCCCATATTATAACCCTACACTACAATATAATCCCATTTTATAACTTTACATTACAATCTAATCCCATATTATAACCTGACACTACAATATAATCCCATATTATAACCCTACACTACAATATAATCCCATATTATAACCCTACACTACAATATAATCCCATATTATAACCCTACACTGCAATATATTCCCATATAATAAACCTACACTATAATATAATCCAATATTATAACTCTACACTACAATATAATCCCATATTATAACCCTACACTACAATATAATCCCATATTATAACTCTACACTACAATATAATTCCATATTATAACTCTACACTACAATATAATCCCATAGTGTAACCCTGCACTACAATATAATCCCATATAATAACCCTACACTCCAGTGTATTCCCATATTATATTACAAGTATATATCTCAGTACATCCCCAGGTAAAGCCCTTTCTATCACACATTCCCAGATTACTAATATATTACAATCCTCTAGTCCTTTTGTACATTCCCACACTCCTATATATGACGTAATCCCATATTATAATCCTATATCACATATTCTGATAATTTACTCCTATAATTCCCACATTACAATCCTATATCCCAGTATCTTCCCACATGTGGATCCTGTTTTCTCCATGTACCTCCTTTTGGGAATATAGCCATGTCGTCATCCTTGAGGCCCATGCCGTGCATGAAATCCTTAAATTTATGTTGTATTTCATCGGGCAGTGCTGTGTCTCTCGCTGAGGATAAAGAAGCATTAATTCCAGTTACTGAACAGTGTTACACCATCCCACAGCACCCCTGATCTCTGCGGACGTGGCATAGACAGACAGACAGACAGACAGACAGTGTCAGTGATAGAGACTGCTTGAGACAGACCGTGTCAGTGACAGAGACTGCCTGAGACAGACAGTGTCAGTGACAGAGATTGCCTGAGACAGACAGTGTCAGTGACAGAGATTGCCTGAGACAGACAGTGTCAGTGACAGAGATTGCCTGAGACCGACAGTGTCAGTGACAGAGATTGCCTGAGACAGACAGTGTCAGTGACGGAGACTGCCTGAGACCGACAGTGTCATTGACGGAGACTGCCAGAGACAGACAGTGTCAGTGACGGAGACTGCCTGAGACAGACAGTGTCAGTGACGGAGACTGCCTGAGACAGACAGTGTCAGTGACAGAGACTGCCTGAGACAGACAGTGTCAGTGACGGAGACTGCCTGAGACAGACAGTGTCATTGACGGAGACTGCCTGAGACAGACAGTGTCAGTGACGGAGACTGCCTGAGACAGACAGTGTCAGTGACAGAGACTGCCTGAGACAGACAGTGTCAGTGACAGAGACTGCCTGAGACAGACAGTGTCAGTGACAGAGACTGCCTGAGACAGACGGTGTCAGTGACAGAGACTGCCTGAGACAGACGGTGTCATTGACGGAGACTGCCTGAGACAGACAGTGTCATTGACGGAGACTGCCTGAGACAGACAGTGTCAGTGACGGAGACTGCCTGAGACAGACAGTGTCAGTGACAGAGACTGCCTGAGACAGACAGTGTCAGTGACAGAGACTGCCTGAGACAGACAGTGTCAGTGACAGAGACTGCCTGAGACAGACAGTGTCAGTGACAGAGACTGCCTGAGACAGACAGTGTCAGTGACAGAGACTGCCTGAGACAGACAGTGTCAGTGACAGAGATTGCCTGAGACAGACAGTGTCAGTGACAGAGATTGCCTGAGACAGACAGTGTCAGTGACAGAGATTGCCTGAGACAGACAGTGTCAGTGACAGAGATTGCCTGAGACAGACAGTGTCAGTGACAGAGATTGCCTGAGACAGACAGTGTCAGTGACAGAGATTGCCTGAGACAGACAGTGTCAGTGACAGAGATTGCCTGAGACAGACAGTGTCAGTGACAGAGATTGCCTGAGACAGACAGTGTCAGTGACAGAGATTGCCTGAGACAGACAGTGTCAGTGACAGAGATTGCCTGAGACAGACAGTGTCAGTGACGGAGACTGCCTGAGACAGACAGTGTCAGTGACGGAGACTGCCTGAGACCGACAGTGTCATTGACGGAGACTGCCTGAGACCGACAGTGTCATTGACGGAGACTGCCAGAGACCGACAGTGTCAGTGACGGAGACTGCCTGAGACAGACAGTGTCAGTGACGGAGACTGCCTGAGACAGACAGTGTCAGTGACGGAGACTGCCTGAGACAGACAGTGTCAGTGACAGAGACTGCCTGAGACAGACAGTGTCAGTGACGGAGACTGCCTGAGACAGACAGTGTCATTGACGGAGACTGCCTGAGACAGACAGTGTCAGTGACGGAGACTGCCTGAGACAGACAGTGTCAGTGACAGAGACTGCCTGAGACAGACAGTGTCAGTGACAGAGACTGCCTGAGACAGACAGTGTCAGTGACAGAGACTGCCTGAGACAGACAGTGTCAGTGACAGAGACTGCCTGAGACAGACAGTGTCATTGACGGAGACTGCCAGAGACAGACAGTGTCAGTGACGGAGACTGCCTGAGACAAACAGTGTCAGTGACGGAGACTGCCTGAGACAGACAGTGTCAGTGACGGAGACTGCCTGAGACAGACAGTGTCAGTGACGGAGACTGCCTGAGACAGACAGTGTCAGTGACGGAGACTGCCAGAGACAGACAGTGTCATTGACGGAGACTGCCTGAGACAGACAGTGTCAGTGACGGAGACTGCCAGAGACAGACAGTGTCATTGACGGAGACTGCCTGAGACAGACAGTGTCAGTGACGGAGACTGCCTGAGACAGACAGTGTCAGTGACAGAGACTGCCTGAGACAGACAGTGTCAGTGACAGAGACTGCCTGAGACAGACAGTGTCAGTGACAGAGACTGCCTGAGACAGACAGTGTCAGTGACGGAGACTGCCTGAGACAGACAGTGTCATTGACGGAGACTGCCTGAGACAGACAGTGTCATTGACGGAGACTGCCTGAGACAGACAGTGTCAGTGACGGAGACTGCCTGAGACAGACAGTGTCAGTGACAGAGACTGCCTGAGACAGACAGTGTCAGTGACAGAGACTGCCTGAGACAGACAGTGTCAGTGACGGAGACTGCCTGAGACAGACAGTGTCAGTGACAGAGACTGCCTGAGACAGACAGTGTCAGTGACGGAGACTGCCTGAGACAGACAGTGTCAGTGACGGAGATAGTCTATAGATACATATAAAATACTTTTTGTTAACCCATTCTTTTTTGTTATAGCAGTTATTTACTATCCCGGACAACGCCGGGGGCTACAGCTAGTTCACTATAAAGGATCTGCAGGTGATCGCTGGAGGTTTCAGTGGTGGGATTCTCTCTGCCCAGGCTATTTAGAGGGTCTCCCCTTTACCCAGCTTCCTGCATCACTTACCTAGCAGTTTGAGGGTTATGCAGGTCTGTCCCTCATGGACAGTCTTTGTATATTCCATGGCGAATAACAAGTAGTCTGTGCCAATGATGATGACCTCATTGTCTCCATGCACTGCAAGGGAAAAAATGATTATTATATGGGAAGACCAGTGACACCAGTATGTATCAGGATCTATATAATATGGGGGGGTGATGGCCGGGACCCCCCCATCATCAACTGATTCTGATCCTGAAAGAAGTACAGCTCCCTACTCCATGCAGTGGCCAGGCCAGGTAATGCAGCATATTGGGGCTGAGCTGCAGTAACACAGTTTGGCCACTAGACAGAGAATGGGGCTGTTCTGCTGGCTTCATTCTCTTGTACAAATTCTGCTATCTCTATCATTTTCAAAATCTCTGTTTGCTGTCAGTGACTGAAGATATTTATTGTTTATATTCAGAACTAGAAACGTTGTCCTGATCTGCTCCTGCTCACATCCGGGGGGTGTCGTAGGGGGTGAGATGGGGGGAGGGGGGTCTGATGTCAGGTACTGACCTGATTTATGAGTATAATGACCATTGGCGATGGTGGTAAAGACGGCCTCCATCTGCTTGCAGCCATCGGGTCTAAGATTAGGAAATAGGAAGAAAACATTGTATCATTCACCTACAGATTATTTATCAACCTAGAAAAGTGGCCGGAAGTTACTTACGTCTTAAAGGCTGCTTTGTTCTTCACAACATTTCCATCCACGGAATAAATCACAGTAGGGAGGGTCATACCCTTCTTCATTTGTAGAAACATTGGGCAGTTTGATGCGGCTACAATGCCATACCACTTACCTGAAAACTGAGGAGATAATTCATGAAGAGAGGGGGCGCTATTAAAGTATAGTTATATTCCTAATAGATATTATAACTAGTTTAATACTGCCCCCTATGTACAGGAATATAACTACTATAATACTGCCCCCTATGTACAAGAATATAACTACTATAATACTGCCCCCTATGTACAAGAATATAACTACTATAATACTGCTCCCTATGTACAAGAATATAACTACTATAATACTGTCCCCTATGTACAGGAATATAACTACTATAATACTGCCCCTATGTACAGGAATATAACTACTATAATACTGCCCCTATGTACAGGAATATAACTACTATAATACTGCCCCCTATGTACAGGAATATAACTACTATAACACTGCCCCCTATGTACAGGAATATAACTACTATAATACTGCCCCCTATGTACAAGAATATAACTACTATAATACTGCCCCCTATGTACAGGAATATAACTACTATAATACTGCCCCCTATGTACAAGAATATAACTACTATAATACTGCCCCCTATGTACAAGAATATAACTACTATAATACTGCCCCCTATGTACAGGAATATAACTACTATAATACTGCCCCCTATGTACAGGAATATAACTACTATAATACTGCCCCCTATGTACAGGAATATAACTACTATAACACTGCCCCCTATGTACAAGAATATAACTACTATAATACTGCTCCCTATGTACAAGAATATAACTACTATAATACTGCCCCCTATGTACAGGAATATAACTACTATAATACTGCCCCCTATGTACAGGAATATAACTACTATAATACTGCCCCCTATGTACAAGAATATAACTACTATAATACTGCCCCCTATGTACAAGAATATAACTACTATAATACTGCTCCCTATGTACAAGAATATAACTACTATAATACTGTCCCCTATGTACAGGAATATAACTACTATAATACTGCCCCTATGTACAGGAATATAACTACTATAATACTGCCCCTATGTACAGGAATATAACTACTATAATACTGCCCCCTATGTACAGGAATATAACTACTATAACACTGCCCCCTATGTACAGGAATATAACTACTATAATACTGCCCCCTATGTACAAGAATATAACTACTATAATACTGCCCCCTATGTACAGGAATATAACTACTATAATACTGCCCCCTATGTACAAGAATATAACTACTATAATACTGCCCCCTATGTACAAGAATATAACTACTATAATACTGCCCCCTATGTACAGGAATATAACTACTATAATACTGCCCCCTATGTACAGGAATATAACTACTATAATACTGCCCCCTATGTACAGGAATATAACTACTATAACACTGCCCCCTATGTACAAGAATATAACTACTATAATACTGCTCCCTATGTACAAGAATATAACTACTATAATACTGCCCCCTATGTACAGGAATATAACTACTATAATACTGCCCCCTATGTACAGGAATATAACTACTATAATACTGCCCCCTATGTACAGGAATATAACTACTATAATACTGCCGCTATGTACAAGAATATAACTACTATAATACTGCCCCCTGTGTACAGGAATATAACTACTATAATACTGCCCCCTATGTACAGGAATATAACTACTATAATACTGCCCCCTATGTACAAGAATATAACTACTATAATACTGCTCCCTATGTAGAAGAATATAACTACTATAATACTGCCCCCTATGTACAGGAATATAACTACTATAATACTGCCCCCTATGTACAAGAATATAACTACTATAATACTGCCTCCTATGTACAAGAATATAACTACTATAATACTGCCCCCTATGTACAGGAATATAACTACTATAATACTGCCCCCTATGTACAGGAATATAACTACTATAATACTGCCCCCTATGTACAGGAATATAACTACTATAATACTGCCCCCTATGTACAGGAATATAACTACTATAATACTGCCCCCATGTACAAGAATATAACTACTATAATACTGCTCCCTATGTACAAGAATATAACTACTATAATACTGCCCCCTATGTACAGGAATATAACTACTATAATACTGCCCCCTATGTACAAGAATATAACTACTATAATACTGCCCCCTATGTACAAGAATATAACTACTATAATACTGCCCCCTATGTACAAGAATATAACTACTATAATACTGCCCCCTATGTACAGGAATATAACTACTATAATACTGCCCCCTATGTACAGGAATATAACTACTATAATACTGCCGCTATGTACAAGAATATAACTACTATAATACTGCCCCCTGTGTACAGGAATATAACTACTATAATACTGCCCCCTATGTACAGGAATATAACTACTATAATACTGCCCCCTATGTACAAGAATATAACTACTATAATACTGCTCCCTATGTACAAGAATATAACTACTATAATACTGCCCCCTATGTACAGGAATATAACTACTATAATACTGCCCCCTATGTACAGGAATATAACTACTATAATACTGCCCCCTATGTACAGGAATATAACTACTATAATACTGCCCCCTATGTACAAGAATATAACTACTATAATACTGCCCCCTATGTACAAGAATATAACTACTATAATACTGCCCCCTATGTACAGGAATATAACTACTATAATACTGCCCCCTATGTACAGGAATATAACTACTATAATACTGCCGCTATGTACAAGAATATAACTACTATAATACTGCCCCCTGTGTACAGGAATATAACTACTATAATACTGCCCCCTATGTACAGGAATATAACTACTATAATACTGCCCCCTATGTACAAGAATATAACTACTATAATACTGCTCCCTATGTACAAGAATATAACTACTATAATACTGCCCCCTATGTACAGGAATATAACTACTATAATACTGCCCCCTATGTACAAGAATATAACTACTATAATACTGCCTCCTATGTACAAGAATATAACTACTATAATACTGCCCCCTATGTACAGGAATATAACTACTATAATACTGCCCCCTATGTACAGGAATATAACTACTATAATACTGCCCCCTATGTACAGGAATATAACTACTATAATACTGCCCCCTATGTACAAGAATATAACTACTATAATACTGCTCCCTATGTACAAGAATATAACTACTATAATACTGCCCCCTATGTACAGGAATATAACTACTATAATACTGCCCCCTATGTACAGGAATATAACTACTATAATACTGCCCCCTATGTACAGGAATATAACTACTATAATACGGCCCCCTATGTACAAGAATATAACTACTATAATACTGCCCCCTATGTACAGGAATATAACTACTATAATACTGCCCCCTATGTACAGGAATATAACTACTATAATACTGCCGCTATGTACAAGAATATAACTACTATAATACTGCCCCCTGTGTACAGGAATATAACTACTATAATACTGCCCCCTATGTACAGGAATATAACTACTATAATACTGCCCCCTATGTACAAGAATATAACTACTATAATACTGCTCCCTATGTAGAAGAATATAACTACTATAATACTGCCCCCTATGTACAGGAATATAACTACTATAATACTGCCCCCTATGTACAAGAATATAACTACTATAATACTGCCTCCTATGTACAAGAATATAACTACTATAATACTGCCCCCTATGTACAGGAATATAACTACTATAATACTGCCCCCTATGTACAGGAATATAACTACTATAATACTGCCCCCTATGTACAAGAATATAACTACTATAATACTGCTCCCTATGTACAAGAATATAACTACTATAATACTGCCCCCTATGTACAGGAATATAACTACTATAATACTGCCCCCTATGTACAGGAATATAACTACTATAATACTGCCCCCTATGTACAAGAATATAACTACTATAATACTGCCCCCTATGTACAAGAATATAACTACTATAATACTGCCCCCTATGTACAGGAATATAACTACTATAATACTGCCCCCTATGTACAGGAATATAACTACTATAATACTGCCGCTATGTACAAGAATATAACTACTATAATACTGCCCCCTGTGTACAGGAATATAACTACTATAATACTGCCCCCTATGTACAGGAATATAACTACTATAATACTGCCCCCTATGTACAGGAATATAACTACTATAATACGGCCCCCTATGTACAAGAATATAACTACTATAATACTGCCCCCTATGTACAGGAATATAACTACTATAATACTGCCCCCTATGCACAGGAATATAACTACTATAATACTGCCCCCTATGTACAAGAATATAACTACTATAATACTGCCCCCTATGTACAAGAATATAACTACTATAATACTGCCCCCTATGTACAGGAATATAACTACTATAATACTGCCCCTATGTACAGGAATATAAGTACTATAATACTGCCCCCTATGTACAAGAATATAACTACAATAATACTGCCCCCTATGTACAAGAATATAACTACTATAATACTGCCCCCTATGTACAAGTATATAACTACTATAATACTGCCCCCTGTGTACAAGAATATAACTACTATAATACTGCCCCCTATGTACAGGAATATAACTACTATAATACTGTCCCCTATGTACAAGAATATAACTACTATAATACTGCTCCCTATGTACAAGGATATAACTACTATAATACTGCCCCCTATGTACAAGAATATAACTACTATAATACTGCCCCTATGTACAAGAATATAACTACTATAATACTGCCCCCTATGTACAGGAATATAACTACTATAATTTTGCCCCCTATGTACAAGAATATAACTACTATAATACTGCCCCCTATGTACAAGAATATAACTACTATAATACTGCCCCCTATGTACAAGAATATAACTACTATAATACTGCCCCCTATGTACAGGAATATAACTACTATAATACTGTCCCCTATGTACAAGAATATAACTATTATAATACTGCCTCCTATGTATAAGAATATAACTACTATATTACTACCCCTATGTACAAGAATATAACTACTATAATACTGTCCCCTATGTACAGGGATATAACTACTATAATACTGTCCCGTATGTACAAGAATATAACTACTATAATACTGCTCCTAGGTACAAGAATATAACTACTATAATACTGCCCCCTATGTACAAGAATATAACTACTATAATACTGCCCCCTATGTACAAGAATATAACTACTATAATACTGCCCCCTATGTACAGGAATATAACTACTATAATACTGCCCCCTATGTACAGGAATATAACTACTATAATACTGCCCCCTATGTACAAGAATATAACTACTATAATACTGCCCCCTATGTACAAGAATATAACTACTATAATACTGCCCCCCTATGTACAGGAATATAACTACTATAATACTGCCCCCTATGTACAGGAATATAACTACTGTAATACTGCCCCCTATGTTCAAGAATATAACTACTATAATACTGCCCCCTATGTACAAGAATATTACTACTATAATACTGCCCCCTATGTACAAGAATATAACTACTATAATACTGCCCCCTATGTACAAGAATATAACTACTATAATACTGCCCCCTATGTACAAGAATATAACTACTATAATACTGCCCCCTATGTACAAGAATATAACTACTATAATACTGCCCCCTATGTACAGGAATATAACTACTATAATACTGCCCCCCTATGTACAAGAATATAACTACTATAATACTGCCCCCTATGTACAAGAATATAACTACTATAATACTGCCCCCTATGTACAAGAATATAACTACTATAATACTGCCCCCTATGTACAGGAATATAACTACTATAATACTGCCCCCTATGTACAGGAATATAACTACTATAATACTGCCCCCTATGTACAAGAATAAAACTACTATAATACTGCCCCCTATGTACAAGAATATAACTACTATAATACTGCCCCCTATGTACAGGAATATAACTACTATAATACTGCCCCCTATGTACAGGAATATAACTACTATAATACTGCCCCCTATGTACAGGAATATAACTACTATAATACTGCCCCCTATGTACAGGAATATAACTACTATAATACTGCCGCTATGTACAAGAATATAACTACTATGATACTGCCCCCTGTGTACAGGAATATAACTACTATAATACTGCCCCCTATGTACAGGAATATAACTACTATAATACTGCCCCCTATGTACAGGAATATAACTACTATAATACTGCCCCCTATGTACAAGAATATAACTACTATAATACTGCTCCCTATGTACAAGAATATAACTACTATATTACTGCCCCCTATGTACAGGAATATAACTACTATAATACTGCCCCTATGTACAGGAATATAAGTACTATAATACTGCCCCCTATGTACAAGAATATAACTACTATAATACTGCCCATTATGTTCAAGAATATAACTACTATAAAACTGCCCCTATGTACAAGAATATAACTACTATAATACTGCCCCCTATGTACAAGAATATAACTACTATAATACTGCCCCCTATGTACAGGAATATAACTACTATAATACTGGCCCCTATGTACAGGAATATAACTACTATAATACTGGCCCCTATGTACAAGAATATAACTACTATAATACTGCCCCCTGTGTACAAGAATATAACTACTATAATATTGCCCCCTATGTACAAGAATATAACTACTATAATACTGCCCCCTATGTACAAGAATATAACTACTATAATACTGCCCCCTGTGTACAAGAATATAACTACTATAATACTGCCCCCTATGTACAGGAATATAACTACTATAATACTGTCCCCTATGTACAAGAATATAACTACTATAATATTGCCCCCTATGTACAAGAATATAACTACTATAATACTGCCCCCTATGTACAGGAATATAACTACTATAATAATGTCCCCTATGTACAGGAATATAACTACTATAATACTGCCCCCTATGTACAAGAATATAACTATTATAATACTGCCTCCTATGTATAAGAATATAACTACTATAATACTGCCCCCTATGTACAGGAATATAACTACTATAATACTGCCCCTATGTACAGGAATATAACTACTATAACACTGCCCCCTATGTACAGGAATATAACTACTATAACACTGCCCCCTATGTACAGGAATATAACTACTATAATACTGCCCCCTATGTACAAGAATATAACTACTATAATACTGCCCCCTATGTACAGGAATATAACTACTATAATACTGCCCCCTATGTACAAGAATATAACTACTATAATACTGCCCCCTATGTACAAGAATATAACTACTATAATACTGCCCCCTATGTACAGGAATATAACTACTATAATACTGCCCCCTATGTACAGGAATATAACTACTATAATACTGCCCCCTATGTACAGGAATATAACTACTATAATACTGCCCCCTATGTACAAGAATATAACTACTATAATACTGCTCCCTATGTACAAGAATATAACTACTATAATACTGCCCCCTATGTACAGGAATATAACTACTATAATACTGCCCCCTATGTACAGAAATATAACTACTATAATACTGCCCCCTATGTACAGGAATATAACTACTATAATACTGCCCCCTATGTACAAGAATATAACTACTATAATACTGCTCCCTATGTACAAGAATATAACTACTATAATACTGCCCCCTATGTACAGGAATATAACTACTATAATACTGCCCCCTATGTACAAGAATATAACTACTATAATACTGCCTCCTATGTACAAGAATATAACTACTATAATACTGCCCCCTATGTACAGGAATATAACTACTATAATACTGCCCCCTATGTACAGGAATATAACTACTATAATACTGCCCCCTATGTACAGGAATATAACTACTATAATACTGCCCCCTATGTACAAGAATATAACTACTATAATACTGCTCCCTATGTACAAGAATATAACTACTATAATACTGCCCCCTATGTACAGGAATATAACTACTATAATACTGCCCCCTATGTACAGGAATATAACTACTATAATACTGCCCCCTATGTACAAGAATATAACTACTATAATACTGCCCCCTATGTACAAGAATATAACTACTATATTACTGCCCCCTATGTACAAGAATATAACTACTATAATACTGCCCCCTATGTACAGGAATATAACTACTATAATACTGCCCCCTATGTACAGGAATATAACTACTATAATACTGCCGCTATGTACAAGAATATAACTACTATAATACTGCCCCCTGTGTACAGGAATATAACTACTATAATACTGCCCCCTATGTACAGGAATATAATTACTATAATACTGCCCCCTATGTACAAGAATATAACTACTATAATACTGCTCCCTATGTACAAGAATATAACTACTATAATACTGCCCCCTATGTACAGGAATATAACTACTATAATACTGCCCCCTATGTACAAGAATATAACTACTATAATACTGCCTCCTATGTACAAGAATATAACTACTATAATACTGCCCCCTATGTACAGGAATATAACTACTATAATACTGCCCCCTATGTACAGGAATATAACTACTATAATACTGCCCCCTATGTACAGGAATATAACTACTATAATACTGCCCCCTATGTACAAGAATATAACTACTATAATACTGCTCCCTATGTACAAAAATATAACTACTATAATACTGCCCCCTATGTACAGGAATATAACTACTATAATACTGCCCCCTATGTACAGGAATATAAATACTATAATACTGCCCCCTATGTACAGGAATATAACTACTATAATACGGCCCCCTATGTACAAGAATATAACTACTATAATACTGCCCCCTATGTACAGGAATATAACTACTATAATACTGCCCCCTATGTACAAGAATATAACTACTATAATACTGCCCCCTATGTACAGGGATATAACTACTATAATACTGCCCCCTATGTACAAGAATATAACTACTATAATACTGCTCCCTATGTACAAGAATATAACTACTATAATACTGCCGCTATGTACAAGAATATAACTACTATAATACTGCCCCCTGTGTACAGGAATATAACTACTATAATACTGCCCCCTATGTACAGGAATATAACTACTATAATACTGCCCCCTATGTACAAGAATATAACTACTATAATACTGCTCCCTATGTACAAGAATATAACTACTATAATACTGCCCCCTATGTACAGGAATATAACTACTATAATACTGCCCCCTATGTACAAGAATATAACTACTATAATACTGCCTCCTATGTACAAGAATATAACTACTATAATACTGCCCCCTATGTACAGGAATATAACTACTATAATACTGCCCCCTATGTACAGGAATATAACTACTATAATAGTGCCCCCTATGTACAGGAATATGACTACTATAATACTGCCCCCTATGTACAAGAATATAACTACTATAATACTGCTCCCTATGTACAAGAATATAACTACTATAATACTGCCCCCTATGTACAGGAATATAACTACTATAATACTGCCCCCTATGTACAGGAATATAACTACTATAATACTGCCCCCTATGTACAAGAATATAACTACTATAATACTGCCCCCTATGTACAAGAATATAACTACTATAATACTGCCCCCTATGTACAAGAATATAACTACTATAATACTGCCCCCTATGTACAGGAATATAACTACTATAATACTGCCCCCTATGTACAGGAATATAACTACTATAATACTGCCGCTATGTACAAGAATATAACTACTATAATACTGCCCCCTGTGTACAGGAATATAACTACTATAATACTGCCCCCTATGTACAGGAATATAACTACTATAATACTGCCCCCTATGTACAGGAATATAACTACTATAATATGGCCCCCTATATACAAGAATATAACTACTATAATACTGCCCCCTATGTACAGGAATATAACTACTATAATACTGCCCCCTATGCACAGGAATATAACTACTATAATACTGCCCCCTATGTACAAGAATATAACTACTATAATACTGCCCCCTATGTACAAGAATATAACTACTATAATACTGCCCCCTATGTACAGGAATATAACTACTATAATACTGCCCCTATGTACAGGAATATAAGTACTATAATACTGCCCCCTATGTACAAGAATATAACTACAATAATACTGCCCCCTATGTACAAGAATATAACTACTATAATACTGCCCCCTATGTACAAGAATATAACTACTATAATACTGCCCCCTGTGTACAAGAATATAACTAGTATAATACTGCCCCCTATGTACAGGAATATAACTACTATAATACTGTCCCCTATGTACAAGAATATAACTACTATAATATTGCCCCCTATGTACAAGAATATAACTACTATAATACTGCCCCCTATGTACAAGAATATAACTACTATAATACTGCCCCCTATGTACAGGAATATAACTACTATAATACTGTCCCCTATGTACAAGAATATAACTATTATAATACTGCCTCCTATGTATAAGAATATAACTACTATATTACTACCCCTATGTACAAGAATATAACTACTATAATACTGCCCCCTATGTAGAAGAATATAACTACTATAATACTGCCCCCTATGTACAAGAATATAACTACTATAATACTGCCCCCTATGTACAGGAATATAACTACTATAATACTGTCCCCTATGTACAAGAATATAACTATTATAATACTGCCTCCTATATATAAGAATATAACTACTATATTACTACCCCTATGTACAAGAATATAACTACTATAATACTGTCCCCTATGTACAGGGATATAACTACTATAATACTGTCCCGTATGTACAAGAATATAACTACTATAATACTGCTCCTAGGTACAAGAATATAACTACTATAATACTGCCCCCTATGTACAAGAATATAACTACTATAATACTGCCCCCTATGTACAAGAATATAACTACTATAATACTGCCCCCTATGTACAGGAATATAACTAAAATAATACTGCCCCCTATGTACAGGAATATAACTACTATAATAATGCCCCCTATGTACAAGAATATAACTACTATAATACTGCCCCCCTATGTACAGGAATATAACTACTATAATACTGCCCCCTATGTACAGGAATATAACTACTGTAATACTGCCCCCTATGTTCAAGAATATAACTACTATAATACTGCCCCCTATGTACAAGAATATTACTACTATAATACTGCCCCCTATGTACAAGAATATAACTACTATAATACTGCCCCCTATGTACAAGAATATAACTACTATAATACTGCCCCCTATGTACAAGAATATAACTACTATAATACTGCCCCCTATGTACAGGAATATAACTACTATAATACGGCCCCCTATGTACAAGAATATAACTACTATAATACTGCTCCCTATGTACAAGAATATAACTACTATAATACTGCCCCCTATGTACAGGAATATAACTACTATAATACTGCCCCCTATGTACAAGAATATAACTACTATAATACTGCCTCCTATGTACAAGAATATAACTACTATAATACTGCCCCCTATGTACAGGAATATAACTACTATAATACTGCCCCCTATGTACAGGAATATAACTACTATAATACTGCCCCCTATGTACAGGAATATAACTACTATAATACTGCCCCCTATGTACAAGAATATAACTACTATAATACTGCTCCCTATGTACAAGAATATAACTACTATAATACTGCCCCCTATGTACAGGAATATAACTACTATAATACTGCCCCCTATGTACAGGAATATAAATACTATAATACTGCCCCCTATGTACAGGAATATAACTACTATAATACGACCCCCTATGTACAAGAATATAACTACTATAATACTGCCCCCTATGTACAGGAATATAACTACTATAATACTGCCCCCTATGTACAGGAATATAACTACTATAATACTGCCGCTATGTACAAGAATATAACTACTATAATACTGCCCCCTGTGTACAGGAATATAACTACTATAATACTGCCCCCTATGTACAGGAATATAACTACTATAATACTGCCCCCTATGTACAAGAATATAACTACTATAATACTGCTCCCTATGTACAAGAATATAACTACTATAATACTGCCCCCTATGTACAGGAATATAACTACTATAATACTGCCCCCTATGTACAAGAATATAACTACTATAATACTGCCTCCTATGTACAAGAATATAACTACTATAATACTGCCCCCTATGTACAGGAATATAACTACTATAATACTGCCCCCTATGTACAGGAATATAACTACTATAATAGTGCCCCCTATGTACAGGAATATGACTACTATAATACTGCCCCCTATGTACAAGAATATAACTACTATAATACTGCTCCCTATGTACAAGAATATAACTACTATAATACTGCCCCCTATGTACAGGAATATAACTACTATAATACTGCCCCCTATGTACAGGAATATAACTACTATAATACTGCCCCCTATGTACAAGAATATAACTACTATAATACTGCCCCCTATGTACAAGAATATAACTACTATAATACTGCCCCCTATGTACAAGAATATAACTACTATAATACTGCCCCCTATGTACAGGAATATAACTACTATAATACTGCCCCCTATGTACAGGAATATAACTACTATAATACTGCCGCTATGTACAAGAATATAACTACTATAATACTGCCCCCTGTGTACAGGAATATAACTACTATAATACTGCCCCCTATGTACAGGAATATAACTACTATAATACTGCCCCCTATGTACAGGAATATAACTACTATAATATGGCCCCCTATATACAAGAATATAACTACTATAATACTGCCCCCTATGTACAGGAATATAACTACTATAATACTGCCCCCTATGCACAGGAATATAACTACTATAATACTGCCCCCTATCTACAAGAATATAACTACTATAATGCTGCCCCCTATGTACAAGAATATAACTACTATAATACTGCCCCCTATGTACAGGAATATAACTACTATAATACTGCCCCTATGTACAGGAATATAAGTACTATAATACTGCCCCCTATGTACAAGAATATAACTACAATAATACTGCCCCCTATGTACAAGAATATAACTACTATAATACTGCCCCCTATGTACAAGAATATAACTACTATAATACTGCCCCCTGTGTACAAGAATATAACTAGTATAATACTGCCCCCTATGTACAGGAATATAACTACTATAATACTGTCCCCTATGTACAAGAATATAACTACTATAATATTGCCCCCTATGTACAAGAATATAACTACTATAATACTGCCCCCTATGTACAAGAATATAACTACTATAATACTGCCCCCTATGTACAGGAATATAACTACTATAATACTGTCCCCTATGTACAAGAATATAACTATTATAATACTGCCTCCTATGTATAAGAATATAACTACTATATTACTACCCCTATGTACAAGAATATAACTACTATAATACTGCCCCCTATGTAGAAGAATATAACTACTATAATACTGCCCCCTATGTACAAGAATATAACTACTATAATACTGCCCCCTATGTACAGGAATATAACTACTATAATACTGTCCCCTATGTACAAGAATATAACTATTATAATACTGCCTCCTATGTATAAGAATATAACTACTATATTACTACCCCTATGTACAAGAATATAACTACTATAATACTGTCCCCTATGTACAGGGATATAACTACTATAATACTGTCCCGTATGTACAAGAATATAACTACTATAATACTGCTCCTAGGTACAAGAATATAACTACTATAATACTGCCCCCTATGTACAAGAATATAACTACTATAATACTGCCCCCTATGTACAAGAATATAACTACTATAATACTGCCCCCTATGTACAGGAATATAACTACTATAATACTGCCCCCTATGTACAGGAATATAACTACTATAATACTGCCCCCTATGTACAAGAATATAACTACTATAATAATGCCCCCTATGTACAAGAATATAACTACTATAATACTGCCCCCCTATGTACAGGAATATAACTACTATAATACTGCCCCCTATGTACAGGAATATAACTACTGTAATACTGCCCCCTATGTTCAAGAATATAACTACTATAATACTGCCCCCTATGTACAAGAATATTACTACTATAATACTGCCCCCTATGTACAAGAATATAACTACTATAATACTGCCCCCTATGTACAAGAATATAACTACTATAATACTGCCCCCTATGTACAAGAATATAACTACTATAATACTGCCCCCTATGTACAGGAATATAACTACTATAATACGGCCCCCTATGTACAAGAATATAACTACTATAATACTGCCCCCTATGTACAGGAATATAACTACTATAATACTGCCCCCTATGTACAGGAATATAACTACTATAATACTGCCGCTATGTACAAGAATATAACTACTATAATACTGCCCCCTGTGTACAGGAATATAACTACTATAATACTGCCCCCTATGTACAGGAATATAACTACTATAATACTGCCCCCTATGTACAAGAATATAACTACTATAATACTGCTCCCTATGTACAAGAATATAACTACTATAATACTGCCCCCTATGTACAGGAATATAACTACTATAATACTGCCCCCTATGTACAAGAATATAACTACTATAATACTGCCTCCTATGTACAAGAATATAACTACTATAATACTGCCCCCTATGTACAGGAATATAACTACTATAATACTGCCCCCTATGTACAGGAATATAACTACTATAATACTGCCCCCTATGTACAGGAATATAACTACTATAATACTGCCCCCTATGTACAAGAATATAACTACTATAATACTGCTCCCTATGTACAAGAATATAACTACTATAATACTGCCCCCTATGTACAGGAATATAACTACTATAATACTGCCCCCTATGTACAGGAATATAACTACTATAATACTGCCCCCTATGTACAAGAATATAACTACTATAATACTGCCCCCTATGTACAAGAATATAACTACTATAATACTGCCCCCTATGTACAAGAATATAACTACTATAATACTGCCCCCTATGTACAGGAATATAACTACTATAATACTGCCGCTATGTACAAGAATATAACTACTATAATACTGCCCCCTGTGTACAGGAATATAACTACTATAATACTGCCCCCTATGTACAGGAATATAACTACTATAATACTGCCCCCTATGTACAGGAATATAACTACTATAATACGGCCCCCTATGTACAAGAATATAACTACTATAATACTGCCCCCTATGTACAGGAATATAACTACTATAATACTGCCCCCTATGCACAGGAATATAACTACTATAATACTGCCCCCTATGTACAGGAATATAACTACTATAATACTGTCCCCTATGTACAAGAATATAACTACTATAATATTGCCCCCTATGTACAAGAATATAACTACTATAATACTGCCCCCTATGTACAAGAATATAACTACTATAATACTGCCCCCTATGTACAGGAATATAACTACTATAATACTGTCCCCTATGTACAAGAATATAACTATTATAATACTGCCTCCTATGTATAAGAATATAACTACTATATTACTACCCCTATGTACAAGAATATAACTACTATAATACTGCCCCCTATGTACAAGAATATAACTACTATAATACTGCCCCCTATGTACAAGAATATAACTACTATAATACTGCCCCCTATGTACAGGAATATAACTACTATAATACTGTCCCCTATGTACAAGAATATAACTATTATAATACTGCCTCCTATGTATAAGAATATAACTACTATATTACTACCCCTATGTACAAGAATATAACTACTATAATACTGTCCCCTATGTACAAGGATATAACTACTATAATACTGTCCCGTATGTACAAGAATATAACTACTATAATACTGCTCCTAGGTACAAGAATATAACTACTATAATACTGCCCCGTATGTACAAGAATATAACTACTATAATACTGCCCCCTATGTACAAGAATATAACTACTATAATACTGCCCCCTATGTACAGGAATATAACTACTATAATACTGCCCCCTATGTACAGGAATATAACTACTATAATACTGCCCCCTATGTACAAGAATATAACTACTATAATAATGCCCCCTATGTACAAGAATATAACTACTATAATACTGCCCCCCTATGTACAGGAATATAACTACTATAATACTGCCCCCTATGTACAGGAATATAACTACTGTAATACTGCCCCCTATGTTCAAGAATATAACTACTATAATACTGCCCCCTATGTACAAGAATATTACTACTATAATACTGCCCCCTATGTACAAGAATATAACTACTATAATACTGCCCCCTATGTACAAGAATATAACTACTATAATACTGCCCCCTATGTACAAGAATATAACTACTATAATACTGCCCCCTATGTACAAGAATATAACTACTATAATACTGCCCCCTATGTACAAGAATATAACTACTATAATACTGCCCCCTATGTACAGGAATATAACTACTATAATACTGCCCCCCTATGTACAAGAATATAACTACTATAATACTGCCCCCTATGTACAAGAATATAACTACTATAATACTGCCCCCTATGTACAAGAATATAACTACTATAATACTGCCCCCTATGTACAGGAATATAACTACTATAATACTGCCCCCTATGTACAGGAATATAACTACTATAATACTGCCCCCTATGTACAAGAATAAAACTACTATAATACTGCCCCCTATGTACAAGAATATAACTACTATAATACTGCCCCCTATGTACAGGAATATAACTACTATAATACTGCCCCCTATGTACAGGAATATAACTACTATAATACTGCCCCCTATGTACAGGAATATAACTACTATAATACTGCCCCCTATGTACAGGAATATAACTACTATAATACTGCCGCTATGTACAAGAATATAACTACTATGATACTGCCCCCTGTGTACAGGAATATAACTACTATAATACTGCCCCCTATGTACAGGAATATAACTACTATAATACTGCCCCCTCTGTACAGGAATATAACTACTATAATACTGCCCCCTATGTACAAGAATATAACTACTATAATACTGCTCCCTATGTACAAGAATATAACTACTATAATACTGCCCCCTATGTACAGGAATATAACTACTATAATACTGCCCCTATTTACAGGAATATAAGTACTATAATACTGCCCCCTATGTACAAGAATATAACTACTATAATACTGCCCCCTATGTACAGGAATATAACTACTATAATACTGCCCCCTATGTACAAGAATAAAACTACTATAATACTGCCCCCTATGTACAAGAATATAACTACTATAATACTGCCCCCTATGTACAGGAATATAACTACTATAATACTGCCCCCTATGTACAGGAATATAACTACTATAATACTGCCCCCTATGTACAGGAATATAACTACTATAATACTGCCCCCTATGTACAGGAATATAACTACTATAATACTGCCGCTATGTACAAGAATATAACTACTATGATACTGCCCCCTGTGTACAGGAATATAACTACTATAATACTGCCCCCTATGTACAGGAATATAACTACTATAATACTGCCCCCTATGTACAGGAATATAACTACTATAATACTGCCCCCTATGTACAAGAATATAACTACTATAATACTGCTCCCTATGTACAAGAATATAACTACTATAATACTGCCCCCTATGTACAGGAATATAACTACTATAATACTGCCCCTATGTACAGGAATATAACTACTATAATACTGCCCCCTATGTACAAGAATATAACTACTATAATACTGCCCCCTATGTACAGGAATATAACTACTATAATACTGCCCCCTATGTACAAGAATAAAACTACTATAATACTGCCCCCTATGTACAAGAATATAACTACTATAATACTGCCCCCTATGTACAGGAATATAACTACTATAATACTGCCCCCTATGTACAGGAATATAACTACTATAATACTGCCCCCTATGTACAGGAATATAACTACTATAATACTGCCCCCTATGTACAGGAATATAACTACTATAATACTGCCGCTATGTACAAGAATATAACTACTATGATACTGCCCCCTGTGTACAGGAATATAACTACTATAATACTGCCCCCTATGTACAGGAATATAACTACTATAATACTGCCCCCTATGTACAGGAATATAACTACTATAATACTGCCCCTATGTACTGGAATATAACTACTATAATACTGCCCCCTATGTACAGGAATATAACTACTATAATACTGCCCCCTATGTACAAGAATATAACTACTATAATACTGCCCCCTATGTACAAGAATATAACTACTATAATACTGCCCCCTATGTACAAGAATATAACTACTATAATACTGCCCCCTATGTACAAGAATATAACTACTATAATACTGCCCCCTATGTACAGGAATATAACTACTATAATACTGCCCCCTATGTACAGGAATATAACTACTATAATACTGCCCCTATGTACTGGAATATAACTACTATAATACTGCCCCCTATGTACAGGAATATAACTACTATAATACTGCCCCCTATGTACAAGAATATAACTACTATAATACTGCCCCCTATGTACAAGAATATAACTACTATAATACTGCCCCCTATGTACAAGACTATAACTGCTATAATACTACCCCCTATGTACAGGAATATAACTACTATAATACTCAACTTACTTTGTGCATGTCCAAGTTTTCCTGAGGCTTCACCTCCTGAGCCTGGCATTGGATGGAGAGGAGGAGCAGGATGGCTGCGGTATATTGGATCATGGTTGTGGTAGTGAGGAGTAGTGAGTAGATGTGAGGTTCCTGACTCCGAGCCTCTCTATTTATACACAAATTGGTGACAATTGTAAAATACCAAACATAAAAATCCATTGTTGGAGAATCTTGCATTATGTAATTGGCGCCTCTGGTTCTGCTGGTTGAGGGATCAATGTCACCACAAGCAGAACAGGTGCCAAAAGGGTGAAATGAATCCGTGATATTTTATGCAGAGTTGCACATTGTACAGTGAGTGGTCCGGCTGTGGGATTACTTCTCAGCCCCACAATGGAAATGATAATGGGGCACATTTACTTACCCGTCCCATTGACGCCACCGACCCGGAATGTCCGAGGAGGATTCGGAGCTGCCGCGATTCACTAAGATCATGCGTCCAACTTCCTGCAGGTGTCGCTTCCCCGCTGAGGTCCGCCGGAGTTCACCATCTTTTTCCCGGTGCAAGTGAGTGCGACACAATTTGGTTTTTAAATTCGGCACTTTGTCCGAATCAGTTGGGTTGTCCTACAGTCGCCCCCCGATCTGTGTTGCATGAAAGCCGGCGCCGATGCACCACAATCTGATCGCGTGCGCCAAAAACCGGGGGTAATTCAGCGCAAAATGAAAAAATTTGGGAAAACCCAAGGGAAATGCGTCCGACGGATCCTTAGTAAATGTGCCCCAATGTCCAACCCCCTAGGAGGAGGAGATGAGGGGACACAATATGAGGGGGAGATGAGAAGGGCCACAATATGAGGAGATGAGAAGAACAATATGAGGGGGAGATGAGAAGGGCCACAATATGAGGAGATGAGAAGAACAATATGAGGGGGAGATGAGAGGCCACAATATGAGGAGATGAGAAGAACAATATGAGGGGGAGATAAGAGGCCACAATATGAGGAGGAGATGAGAGGCCACAATATGAGGAGGAGATGAGAGGCCACAATATGAGGGGGAGATGAGAGGTCACAATATGAGGGGGAGATGAGAGGCCACAATATGAGGGGGAGATGAGAGGTCACAATATGAGGAGGAGATGAGAGGCCACAATATGAGGAGGAGATGAGAGGCCACAATATGAGGAGGAGATGAGAGGCCACAATATGAGGAGGAGATGAGAGGCCACAATATGAGGAGGAGATGAGAGGCCACAATATGAGGAGGAGATGAGAGGCCACAATATGAGGAGGAGATGAGAGGCCACAATATGAGGGGGAGATGAGAGGACACAATATGAGGAGATGAGAAGAACAATATGAGGGGGAGATGAGAGGACACAATATGAGGAGATGAGAAGAGCAATATGAGGGGGAGATGAGAGGACACAATATGAGGGGGAGATGAGAGCGGCCACAATGTGAGGGGGAGATGAGAGGAGACACACTATGAGGAGGAGATGAGAGGACACAATATGAGGGGGAGATGAGAGGCCACAGTATGAGGAGGAGATGAGAGGCCACAATATGAGGAGGAGATGAGAGGCCACTATGTGAGGGGGAGATGAGAGGCCACAATATGAGGGGGAGATGAGAGCGGCCACAATATGAGGGGGAGATGAGAGCGGCCACAATATGAGGGGGAGATGAGAGCGGCCACAATATGAGGGGGAGATGAGAGCGGCCACAATATGAGGGGGAGATGAGAGCGGCCAAAATATGAGGGGGAGATGAGAGCGGCCAAAATATGAGGGGGAGATGAGAGGCCACAATATGAGGGGGAGATGAGAGCGGCCACAATATGAGGGGGAGATGAGAGGGGCCACAATATGAGGGGGAGATGAGAGGGGCCACAATATGAGGGGGAGATGAGAGGCCACAATATGAGGGGGAGATGAGAGGCCACAATATGAGGGGGAGATGAGAGACCACAATATGAGGGGGAGATGAGAGACCACAGTATGAGGAGGAGATGAGAGGCCACAGTATGAGGAGGAGATGAGAGGCCACAATATGAGAAGGAGATGAGAGGCCACTATATGAGGAGGAGATGAGAGGACACAATATGAGGGGGAGATGAGAAGGGCCACAATATGAGGAGGAGATGAGAGGGTCCACAATATGAGGGGAGATGAGAGGGGCCACAATATGAGGGGAGATGAGAGGGGCCAAAATATGAGGAGGAGTTGAGAGGCCACAATATGAGGGGAGATGAGGGACCACAATATGAGGGGGAGATGAGAGGCCACAATATGAGGGGAGATGAGAGGGGCCAAAATATGAGGAGGAGTTGAGAGGCCACAATATGAGGGGAGATGAGGGACCACAATATGAGGGGGAGATGAGAGGCCACAATATGAGGGGAGATGAGGGACCACAATATGAGGGGGAGATGAGAGGGGACACAATATGAGGGGAGATGAGGGACCACAATATGAGGGGGAGATGAGAGGGGACACAATATGAGGAGGAGATGAGAGGGGCCACATGATGAGGGAGAGATGACGGACCACAATATGAGGGGGAGATGAGAGGCCACAATATGAGGGGAGATGAGGGGGGCCAAAATATGAGGAGGAGTTGAGAGGGGACACAATATGAGGAGGAGATGAGAGGGGACACAATATGAGGGGGAGATGAGAGGACACAATATGAGGGGGAGATGAGAGGGGACACAATATGAGGAGGAGATGAGAGGCCACAATATGAGGAGGAGATGAGAGGCCACAATATGAGGAGGAGATGAGAGGCCACTATATGAGGGGGAGATGAGAGGCCACTATATGAGGGGGAGATGAGAGGCCACAATATGAGGGGGAGATGAGAGCGGCCACAATATGAGGGGGAGATGAGAGCGGCCACAATATGAGGGGGAGATGAGAGCGGCCACAATATGAGGGGGAGATGAGAGCGGCCACAATATGAGGGGGAGATGAGAGGCCAAAATATGAGGGGGAGATAAGAGGCCACAATATGAGGGGGAGATGAGAGCGGCCACAATATGAGGGGGAGATGAGAGCGGCCACAATATGAGGGGGAGATGAGAGGGGCCACAATATGAGGGGGAGATGAGAGGGGCCACAAGATGAGGGGGAGATGAGAGGGGCCACAATATGAGGGGGAGATGAGAGGCCACAATATGAGGGGGAGATGAGAGGCCACAATATGAGGGGGAGATGAGAGACCACAGTATGAGGAGGAGATGAGAGGCCACAATATGAGAAGGAGATGAGAGGCCACTATATGAGGAGGAGATGAGAGGACACAATATGAGGGGGAGATGAGAAGGGCCACAATATGAGGAGGAGATGAGAGGGTCCACAATATGAGGGGAGATGAGAGGGGCCACAATATGAGGGGAGATGAGAGGGGCCAAAATATGAGGAGGAGTTGAGAGGCCACAATATGAGGGGAGATGAGGGACCACAATATGAGGGGGAGATGAGAGGCCACAATATGAGGGGAGATGAGAGGGGCCAAAATATGAGGAGGAGTTGAGAGGCCACAATATGAGGGGAGATGAGGGATCACAATATGAGGGGGAGATGAGAGGCCACAATATGAGGGGAGATGAGGGACCACAATATGAGGGGAGATGAGGGACCACAATATGAGGGGGAGATGAGAGGGGACACAATATGAGGAGGAGATGAGAGGGGCCACATGATGAGGGAGAGATGACGGACCACAAAATGAGGGGGAGATGAGAGGCCACAATATGAGGGGAGATGAGGGGGACCAAAATATGAGGAGGAGTTGAGAGGGGACACAATATGAGGAGGAGATGAGAGGGGACACAATATGAGGAGGAGATGAGATGGGACACAATATGAGGGGGAGATGAGAGGACACAATATGAGGGGGAGATGAGAGGGGACACAATATGAGGAGGAGATGAGAGGCCATAATATGAGGGGAGATGAGAGGCCACAATATGAGGAGGAGATGAGGGACCACAATATGAGGAGGAGATGAGAGACCACAATATGAGGGGAGATGAGAGGGGCCACAATATGAGGAGGAGATGAGAGGACACAATATGAGGGGGAGATGAGAGGGGACACAATATGAGGAGGAGATGAGAGGCCATAATATGAGGGGAGATGAGAGGCCACAATATGAGGAGGAGATGAGGGACCACAATATGAGGGGGAGATGAGAGGGCACAATATGAGGAGGAGATGAGAGGACACAATATGAGGGGGAGATGAGAGGGGGCACAATATGAGGGGAGATGAGAGGCCACAATATGAGGGGAGATGAGAGGCCACAATATGAGGAGGAGATGAGGGACCACAATATGAGGGGGAGATGAGAGGACACAATATCAGGGGGAGATAAAAAGGAGCAAAATATGAGGGGGAGATGAGAGGTTATAACATAAGGAGATGTTAGACCTCAATATAAGGAAAGATCAAAGGTGGGAGAAGATAAGAGGTCACAATATGAGGTGAAGATGAGTGCCCACAATATGAAGAGATTATGAATGGGGCCACAATATGAGAGGTTTATAAGAGGTGCCAAAATATTAGGGAGAGAGGACATTATATGGGGGGAGATAAGGGGCCCCAAATAATGGAGAGTTGAGGGCCCACAATATGTGGGGGTGATGAGAGGCCACAATATGAGGAGGAGATTGGGGCCAAAATCTTAGGTGCAAACAAGGAGCCACAAAATGAGAAGGATATGAGGGGCCTCAGTAATATGGTGATAAGAAGGAGATACAATGTAAGAAGCCAAAATATGAGGGGGAGATGAGAGGCTACAATTTTAAGGGGAAATGAGGTTATAATATGAGTGGGAGAAGAGGAGTCAAAATAAGAGGATGAGATGCTGAGCCACAATATAAGGGAGAGATGATGAGCCACAATATAAGGGAGAGATGAGAAGGAGCCACAACATGAAGAGATTAGGGACCACAATATTAGGGGGAGATGAGAGGGGCCCAATTGGTTGGAACTTAAGGCCACGTTCACATGATGCAATTCAGTTGTTTGGACTAAAGAGAAACGTCTTTGGAGCATATGTATTTATTATGGGGCTCATTTACTAAGGGTCATGCTGCACTTTTGTCGGACTGTTCGCCTTTTTTGGGGAGTGCACGGCTTGGACAGGTATTTAACAGGGGTCGGCGCAGGGATTGTATCACATGCGACAGTTTTTTGGCACAGCTGCGCTGCTTCCATGCGACAAAAATTAGGGGGCGTGCCATCCGAGGATCTGACTGATTCGGACTGAGCGCTGGATTCAACTTTCAAATAGTGTCGCAAGGCAATGCACTTACATGCACCGGGAAGAAGAAGGTGAACTCCAGGGACCTGAGCGGGGAAGCGACACATGCAGGATATTGGGAGCTGGATCTTAGTGACTCCCCGCACAGCACATTATACACGGACAATGCACTTACATGCACCAGGAAGAAGAAGGTGAACTCCGGGGACCTGAGCGGGGAAGCGACACATGCAGGATTTCGGGCACAGGATCTTAGTGACTCCCCGCACAGCGCATTATACACGGACAATGCACTTACACGCACCAGGAAGAAGAAGGTGAACTCCGGGGACCTGAGCGGGGAAGCGACACATGCAGGATATCGGGCGCACGATCTTAGTGACTCCCCGCACATCGCATTATACATGGACAATGCACTTACATGCACCAGGAAGAAGAAGGTGAACTCCGGGGACCTGAGCGGGGAAGTGACACATGCAGGATATCGGGTGCAGGATCTTAGTGACTCCCCGCACATCGCATTATACACGGACAATGCACTTACATGCACCAGGAAGAAGAAGGTGAACTCCGGGGACTTGAGCGGGGAAGCGACACATGCAGGATATCGGGGGCAGGATCTTAGTGACTCCCCGCACAGCGCATTATACACGGACAATGCACTTTTATGCACCAGGAAGAAGAAGGTGAACTCCGGGGACCTGAGCGGGGAAGCGATACATGCAGGATATCGGGCGCACGATCTTAGTGACTCCCCGCACAGCGCATTATACACGGACAATGCACTTACATGCACCAGGAAGAAGAAGGTGAACTCCAGGGACCTGAGCGGGGAAGCGACACATGCAGGATATCGGGCGCACGATCTTAGTGACTCCCCGCATATCGCATTATACATGGACAATGCACTTACATGCACCAGGAAGAAGAAGGTGAACTCCGGGGACTTGAGCGGGGAAGCGACACATGCAGGATATCCGGCGCACGATCTTAGTGAAAATGCACTTTCTGTGAACTACAAAGGGAATGTAAGTAAATAATCCCCTATGTGTTTGGGCCACAGTTGTGTGGGATGTAAGATAGGGGCACAAGGGATTAATAATTTGGCACATGAACCTAAAGGTTAAGAACTCTGTGACTACACCCCCCATACACAGCGAGCTGCCATGTCCTGTGTGTCCTGATACCTTTCTATCATAGCCAGCAGTGGTCAGGGGTCAGCATGGGTGCTCTGACTCCTCTGTGACTACATCCCCCATACACAGCGAGCTGCCATGTCCTGTGTCCTGACATCTTTCTATCATAGCCAGCAGTGGTCAGGGGTCAGCATGGGCGCTCTGACCCCTCTGTGACTACACCCCCCCATACACAGCGAGCTGCCATGTCCTGTGTGTCCTGACACCTTTCTATCATAGCCAGCAGTGGTCAGCATGGGCGCTCTGACCTCTGTGACTACACCCCCCATACACAGCGAGCTGTCATGTCCTGTGTGTCCTGACACCTTTCTATCATAGCCAGCAGTGGTCAGGGGTCAGCATGGGCGCTCTGACCCCTCTGTGACTACACCCCCATACACAGCGAGCTGCCATGTCCTGTGTGTCCTGACACCTTTCTATCATAGCCAGCAGTGGTCAGGTGTCAGCATGGGTGCTCTGACCCCTCTGTGACTACACCCCCCCATACACAGCGAGCTGCCATGTCCTGTGTGTCCTGACACCTTTCTATCATAGCCAGCAGTGGTCAGCATGGGCGCTCTGACCTCTGTGACTACACCCCCCATACACAGCGAGCTGCCATGTCCTGTGTCCTGACACCTTTCTATCATAGCCAGCAGTGGTCAGGGGTCTGCATGGGGGCTCTGACCCCTCTGTGACTACACCCCCATACACAGCGAGCTGCCATGTCCTGTGTGTCCTGATACCTTTCTATCATAGCCAGCAGTGGTCAGGGGTCAGCATGGACGCTCTGACCCCTCTGTGACTACACCCCCATACACAGCGAGCTGTCATGTCCTGTGTGTCCTGACACCTTTCTATAATAGCCAGCAGTGGTCAGGGGTCAGCATGGGCGCTCTGACCCCTCTGTGACTACACCCCCCCATACACAGCGAGCTGCCATGTCCTGTGTGTCCTGACACCTTTCTATCATAGCCAGCAGTGGTCAGTGGTCAGCATGGGTGCTCTGACCCCTCTGTGACTACACCCCCCAAACAAAGCGAGCTGCCATGTCCTGTGTGTCCTGACACCATTCTATCATAGCCAGCAGTTGTCCGGGGTCAGCATGGGTGCTCTGACCTCTCTGTGACTACACCCCCATACACAGCGAGCTGCCATGTCCTGTGTGTCCTGACACCTTTCTATCATAGCCAGCAGTGGTCAGGGGTCAGCATGGACGCTCTGACCCCTCTGTGACTACACCCCCCATACACAGCGAGCTGCCATGTCCTGTGTGTCCTTATACCTTTCTATCATAGCCAGCAGTGGTCAGGGGTCAGCATGGACGCTCTGACCCCTCTGTGACTACACCTCCCATACACAGCGAGCTGCCATGTCCTGTGTCCTGACACCTTTCTATCATAGCCAGCAGTGGTCAGGGGTCTGCATGGGGGCTCTGACCCCTCTGTGACTACACCCCCATACACAGCGAGCTGCCATGTCCTGTGTGTCCTGATACCTTTCTATCATAGCCAGCAGTGGTCAGGGGTCAGCATGGACGCTCTGACCCCTCTGTGACTACACCCCCATACACAGCGAGCTGTCATGTCCTGTGTGTCCTGACACCTTTCTATAATAGCCAGCAGTGGTCAGGGGTCAGCATGGGCGCTCTGACCCCTCTGTGACTACACCCCCCCATACACAGCGAGCTGCCATGTCCTGTGTGTCCTGACACCTTTCTATCATAGCCAGCAGTGGTCAGTGGTCAGCATGGGTGCTCTGACCCCTCTGTGACTACACCCCCCAAACAAAGCGAGCTGCCATGTCCTGTGTGTCCTGACACCTTTCTATCATAGCCAGCAGTTGTCCGGGGTCAGCATGGGTGCTCTGACCTCTCTGTGACTACACCCCCATACACAGCGAGCTGCCATGTCCTGTGTGTCCTGACACCTTTCTATCATAGCCAGCAGTGGTCAGGGGTCAGCATGGACGCTCTGACCCCTCTGTGACTACACCCCCCATACACAGCGAGCTGCCATGTCCTGTGTGTCCTTATACATTTCTATCATAGCCAGCAGTGGTCAGGGGTCAGCATGGACGCTCTGACCCCTCTGTGACTACACCTCCCATACACAGCGAGCTGCCATGTCCTGTGTCCTGACACCTTTCTATCATAGCCAGCAGTGGTCAGGGGTCAGCATGGACGCTCTGACCCCTCTGTGACTACACCCCCTGTACACAGCGAGCTGCCATGTCCTGTGTGTCCTGACACCTTTCTGTCATAGCCAGCAGTGGTCAGGGGTCAGCATGGGCGCTCTGACCTCTCTGTGACTACACCCCCCATACACAGAGAGCTGCCATGTCCTGTGTGTCCTGACACCTTTCTATCATAGCCAGCGGTGGTCAGGGGTCAGCATGGGCGCTCTGACCCCTCTGTGACTACACCCTCCATACACAGGGAGCTGCCATGTCCTGTGTCCTGACACCTTTCTATCATAGCCAGCAGTGGTCAGGGGTCAGCATAGGCGCTCTGACCCCTCTTTGACTACACCCCCCATACACAGCGAACTGCCATGTCCTGTGTATCCTGACACCTTTCTATCATAGCCAGCAGTGGTCAGGGGTCAGCATGGACGCTCTGACCCCTCTGTGACTACAACCCCATACACAGCGAGCTGCCATGTCCTGTGTGTCCTGACACCTTTCTATCATAGCCAGCAGTGGTCAGGGGTCAGCATGGGCGCTCTGACCCCTCTGTGACTACACCCCCTATACACAGCGAACTGCCATGTCCTGTGACCTTTCTATCATAGCCAGCAGTGGTCAAGGGTCAGCATGGGAGCTCTGACCTCTCTGTGACTACACCCCCCATACACAGCGAGCTGCCATGTCCTGTGTCCTGACACCTTTCTATCATAGCCAGCAGTGGTCAGGGGTCAGCATGGGCGTTCTGACCCCTCTGTGACTACACCCCCCATACACAGCGAGCTGCCATGTCCTGTGAGTCCTGACACCATTCTATCATAGCCAGCAGTGGTCAGGGGTCAGCATGGGTGCTCTGACCCCTCTGTGACTACACCCCCCATACACAGCGAGCTGCCATGTCCTGTGTGTCCTGACACCTTTCTATCATAGCCGGCAGTGGTCAGGGGTCAGCATGGGCGTTCTGACCTCTCTGTGACTACACCCCCACACACAGCGAGCTGCCATGTCCTGTGTGACCTGACACCTTTCTATCATAGCCAGCAGTGGTCAGGGGTCAGCATGGGTGCTCTGACCCCTCTGTGACTACACCCCCCATACACAGCGAGCTGCCATGTCCTGTGTGTCCTGACACCTTTCTATCATAGCCAGCAGTGGTCAGGGGTCAGCATGGGCGCTCTGACCCCTCTGTGACTACACCCCCCCCCCCATACACAGCAAGCTGCCATGTCCTGTGTGTCCTGACACCTTTCTATCATAGCCAGCAGTGGTCAGGGGTCAGCATGGGTGCTCTGACCCCTCTGTTACTACACCCCCATACACAGCGAGCTGCCATGTCCTGTGTATCCTGACACCTTTCCATCATAGCCAGCAGTGGTCAGGGGTCAGCATGGGTGCTCTGACCCCTCTGTGACTACACCCCCTATACACAGCGAACTGCCATGTCCTGTGTCCTGACACCTTTCTATCATAGCCAGCAGTGGTCAGGGGTCAGCATGGGGGCTCTGACTCCTCTGTGACTACAGCCCCCATACACAGCGAGCTGCCATGTCCTGTGTGTCCTGACACCTTTCTATCATAGCCAGCAGTGGTCAGGGGTTGGCATGGGTGCTCTGACCCCTCTGTGACTACACCCCCCATACACAGTGAGCTGCCATGTCCTGTGTGTCCTGACACCTTTCTATCATAGCCAGCAGTGGTCAGGGGTCAACATGGGCGCTCTGACCCCTCTGTGACTACACCCACCATACACAGCGAGCTGCCATGTCCTGTGTCCTGACACCTTTCTATCATAGCCAGCAGTGGTCAGGGGTCAGCATGGGTGCTCTGACCTCTCTGTGACTACACCCCCCATACACAGCGAGCTGCCATGTCCTGTGTGTCCTGACACCTTTCTATCACAGCCAGCAGTGGTCAGGGGTCAGCATGGGCGCTCTGACCCCTCTGTGACTACACCCCCATACACAGCGAGCTGCCATGTCCTGTGTCCTGACACCTTTCTATCATAGCCAGCAGTGGTCAGGGGTCAGCATGGGTGCTCTGACCCCTCTGTGACTACACCCCCCATACACAGCGAGCTGCCATGTCCTGTGTGTCCTGACACCTTTCTATCATAGCCAGCAGTGGTCTGGGGTCAGCATGGACGCTCTGACCCCTCTGTGACTACACCCCCCATACACAGCGAGCTGCCATGTCCTGTGTGTCCTGACACCTTTCTATCATAGCCAGCAGTGGTCAGGGGTCAGCATGGGAGCTCTGACCCCTCTGTGACTACACCCCCATACACAGCGAGCTGCCATGTCCTGTGTGTCCTGACACCTTTCTATCATAGCCAGCAGTGGTCAGGGGTCAGCATGGACGCTCTGACCCCTCTGTGACTACACCCCCCATACACAGCGAGCTGCCATGTCCTGTGTGTCCTGACACCTTTCTATCATAGCCAGCAGTGGTCAGGGGTCAGCATGGGAGCTCTGACCCCTCTGTGACTACACCCCCATACACAGCGAGCTGCCATGTCCTGTGTGTCCTGACACCTTTCTATCATAGCCAGCAGTGGTCAGGGGTCAGCATGGACGCTCTGACCCCTCTGTGACTACACCCCCCATACACAGCGAGCTGCCATGTCCTGTGTGTCCTGACACCTTTCTATCATAGCCAGCAGTGGTCAGGGGTCAGCATGGGAGCTCTTTCACGCCGAGAAAGAAAACCCATCAATTTGTGGTGCATAATAAGTGCAACATAAAGCTGCTCTATCAAGTTCTATTTCACTTTCATGAGTGTGGAGTTAGTTTGGACCATTTTCGGTTGTGCACCAACTAATACATGCGTTGCACCACCATCTAATATCCCGGTGCAAATTATCACACGATTCGTGTCCCAAAAAAAGGGACCTTGCACCACAATTGATAATTGGCCCCCATCATCTTGCTCCCAGTATGGCGGGACCTGGACACTGAGAGGCGACATTGTCCCCATGTAATCAGTCACATACCCCCCCTAATACTAAGGTTTTAGTGTATTTTCTGTATCTTTGGATGATGGTAAATCACTGGTCGTATTCGTATATCTGGCGCCTCCGGTCTCCTCTTATCTACAAGTTCTAATTCCAGATACAAAAGCTGTGGCTGTGCTGATCCGGCCGGTCGATGGGGTGTCGTGACTTATGGGTCACAGGTAGGTGATAAGGTCGCGGCCACAACACTCAGGTACAGATTGTATTACCACCTCTCGAGTATCGGATCAGATCCTATTCACATTTTTTTTTCTTATCAGGCGCAGGTTCTGCCAAATCCTGCGCCTTATCTGACGAGAGAACATCCCGGCTCCTTCCCCCTCGGCTCAGTGATAACACCCGTAATTTAAGACGCACAAAGAGGTCAGCTCAGGTCACGGGTCAGCCCCACAATGTACGGATGGGTTTACACCTAAATATATGGCTGCCCCAGCAGCACAGAGTATGTCAGGGGATGGGAATGCTGAGTATTGGGACATAAGTGATCTGTCCAGCAGCACAAAGTATTTCAGAAGATGGCAGAGCACTGCTTGCAAGTGAAAGTATCCGCTTGTGATAATATTAGTGAGAATAAGGCTGCATGTTGTGTCCCCGGGGTATATAGCGTAGGGGGGGGGGGGGGGATACACAGTCAATGATGCAAAAACTACTTGTGGGGGGTCATGCAATTTATTGAGAGCAGCAGAAATGTACAGACATTACTGTAGCGCTATCTCCATCTACAACACAGACGCCGTCTAGTGGACACTTCAGGGTACTGCAGCTTCAATCTGGGGAGAAAAGAGATTTCAGCTTTTAGTAAATGTGTCATTTGTGTAATCCCTGTGTAGTCAGTGGGTCTGCAACAGATTCAGTTAATATATAGGACGATACCGATACTCCACAAAGGTCTGCTATACAGAGGAGCCTATACTGGAGATCACACATAGAGCTGCTATACAGAGGAGCCTATACTGGAGATCACACATAGAGCTGCTATACAGAGGAGCCTATACTGAAGATCACACATAGACCTACTATACAGAGGAGCCTATACTGTAGATCACACATAGACCTGCTATACAGAGGAGCCTATACTGGAGATCACACATAGAGCTGCTATACAGAGGAGCCTATACTGGAGATCACACATAGACCAGCTATACAGAGGAGCCTATACTGGAGATCACACATAGAGCTGCTATACAGAGGAGCCTATACTGGAGATCACACATAGAGCTGCTATACAGAGGAGCCTATACTGGAGATCACACATAGAGCTGCTATACAGAAGTACCTATACTGGAGATCACACATAGAGCTGCTATACAGAGGAGCCTATAATGGAAATCACACATAGAGCTGCTATACACAGGAGCCTATACTGGAGATCACACATAGACCTGTTATACAGAGGAGCCTATACTGGAGATCACACATAGACCTGTTATACAGAGGAGCCTATACTGGAGATCACACATAGAGCTGCTATAGAGAGGAGCCTATACTGCAGATCACACATAGAGCTTCTATACAGAGGAGCCTATATTGGAGATCACACATAGAGCTTCTATACAGAGGAGCCTATATTGGAGATCACACATAGAGCTGCTATACAGAAGAGCCTATACTGGAAATCACACAGAGAGCTGCTATATTCCGGGGTAGCCTATACTGGTGATCACACACAGAGCTGCTGTACAGAGGAGCCTATACTGGAGATTACACATAGACATGCTATACAGAGGAGCCTATACTGGAGATTACACATAGACATGCTATACAGAGAAGCCTATACTGGGGATCACACATAGAACTGCTATACAGAGGAGCCTATACTGGAGATCACACATAGAGCTGCTATACAGAGGAGCCTATACTGGAGATCACACATAGACCTGTTATACAGAGGAGCCTATACTGGAGATCACACATAGACCTGCTATACAGAGGAGCCTATACTGGAGATCACACATAGAGCTGCTATACAGAAGAGCCTATACTGAAAATCACACATAGAGCTGCTATAAAGAGGAGCTTATACTGGAGATCACACATAGACCTGTTATACAGAGGAGCCTATACTGGAGATCACACATAGAGCTGCTATACAGAGGAGCCTATACTGGAGATCACACATAGAGCTGCTATACAGAAGTACCTATACTGGAGATCACACATAGAGCTGCTATACAGAGGAGCCTATACTGGAAATCACACATAGAGCTGCTATACAGAGGAGCCTATACTGGAGATCACACATAGACCTGTTATACAGAGGAGCCTATACTGGAGATCACACATAGACCTGCTATACAGAGGAGCCTATACTGGAGATCACACATAGAGCTGCTATACAGAAGAGCCTATACTGAAAATCACACATAGAGCTGCTATACAGAGGAGCTTATACTGGAGATCACACATAGACCTGTTATACAGAGGAACCTATACTGCAGATCACACATAGAGCTGCTATAGAGAGGAGCCTATACTGCAGATCACACATAGAGCTTCTATACAGAGGAGCCTATATTGGAGATCACACATAGAGCTGCTATACAGAAGAGCCTATACTGGAAATCACACAGAGAGCTGCTATACAGGGGAGCCTATACTGGTGATCACACATAGAGCTGCTATACAGAGGAGCCTATACTGGTGATCACACATAGAGCTGCTATACAGAGGAGCCTATACTGGAGATCACACATAGACCTGCTATACAGAGGAGCTTATACTGGAGATCACACTTAGAGCTGCTGTACAGAGGAGCCTATACTGGTGATCACATATAGACATGATATACAGAGGAGCCTATACTGGAGATTACACATAGACATGCTATACAGAGGAGCCTATACTGGGGATCACACATAGAACTGCTATACAGAGGAGCCTATACTGGAGATCACACATAGAGCTGCTATACAGAGGAGCCTATACTAGAGATAACACATAGACATGCTACACAGAGGAGCCTATACTGGAGATCACACATAGAGCTGCTATACAGAGGAGCCTATACTGGAGATCACATATACACCTGCTATACAAAGGAGCCTTTACTGGAGATTATACATAGAACTGCTATTCAGAGGAGCCTATACTGGAGATCACACATAGACCTGCTATACAGAGGAGCCTATACTGGAGATCACACATAGAGCTGCTATACAGAGGAGCCTATACTGGAGATCACACATAGACCTGCTTTACAGAGGTGCCTATGCGGGAGATCACACAGAGAGCTTTTATACAAAGGAGCCTATACTGGAGATCACACACATAGCTTCTTTACAGAGGAGCCTATACTGGAGATCACATATAAAGCTTCTATACAGAGGAGCCTATACTGGAGATCACACATAGACATGCTATACAGAGGAGCCGATACTGGAGATCACACATAGACCTGCTATACAGAGGAGCCTATACTGGTGATCACACATAGACCTGCTATACAGAGGAGCCTATACTGGAGATTATACATAGACCTGCTATACAGAGGAGCCTTTACTGGATATTATACATAGACCTGCTATACAGAGGAGCCTATACTGGAGATCACACATAGAGCTGCTATACAGAGGAACCTATACTGGAGATCACACATAGACCTGCTATACAGAGGAGCCTATACTGGAGATCACACATAGACCTGCTATACAGAGGAGCCTATACTGGAGATCACACATAGACCTGCTATACAGAGGAGCCTATACTGGAGATCACACATAGACCTGTTATACAAAGGAGCCTATACTGGAGATTATACATAGACCTGCTATACAGAGGAGCCTATACTGGATATCACACATAGAGCTGCTATACAGAGGGGTCTATACTGGAGATCACACATAGAGCTACTATACAGAGGAGCCTATACTGGAGATTATACATAGACATGCCATACAGAGGAACCTATACTGGAGATCACACATAGACATGCCATACAGAGGAGCCTATACTGGAGATCACACATAGACCTGTTATACAGAGGAGCCTATACTGGAGATCACACATAGACATGCCATACAGAGGAGCCTATACTCACCCTGTAGACTTGTTTACATGCAGTTGTCTGGAAGGAGAAGACAAGATTGGATGAGTTTGGGCTACAAAGTGTTGTAAAGTACAATGCAGAGGATGACACAGATGATGGAGCCCTAACATTGTGATATTATGGTTGTCATAGGGCAGTGATGGCGAACCTTTCAGAACTCGAGTGCCCAAACTGCAAGCCTACACCCACTTATCTATCGCAAAGTGCCAGCATGGTAATTTAGACCAATAATACCCACAATAACACTATTTAAAGGCCAAATAATACTGCCACATGATGAGCATCACTATTACAACAACATGGCATCATGCTTAATATTACCACCATACAGTAATTGCTTTTAATGCCAGTGATGAACATTGGCGCCATATAGTGATAATTATCACCGCCATACAGTGAAGATATGGCATCATGTAAAAGGACACCAATGCTACTGCTACACCAGTTTTAGCGTTCCCTTTCTTGCTTCCTCTTAGGATTAGTCCTCTTCTTTAGTCCATGTTCACACACTGTGATTGACTGAGGGTGCGATCAGATGCACCACTTTCATTATGTTTAGAAAGAGCATTAAAAGTGAATGGGGGGGGGGGGGGGCGTGAGCCATGGCCCGATCATATATGCATTGCTATGGAAGTGCATTAGATTGTCAGCTAGCACCCAGTGTCTTGCTTTCAACAAGACATAGAAACACATATATAAATCGAGCCATGGTTAGCCCCCATGCACTTTAATTCAGTTTCTAAACTTAATCAGAGCGGTACGTCTGACTGCACCATCGCATCCATGAACTCGCACCCCATGTTTTCCATTGTTTACAATCCAAACATGTGGGGATCTATGTCAATCACAAGAATTTAGGCTTAAAGCCTCTTCCACGCTTGTGAGCGTGATGCGCTGAACTCGCAGCATGCGCTGCCTGGATCTCCCGGCCTGAACGCTGCAAACTGGTACTGAATTCAGCATGTCAGGTCAGGTCAGTTCTGGTTTGCAGCATTCAGCCCGGGCAATCCAGCGCATGCAAGTTCAGCGCATCACACTCGCAAGTGTGAAAGGGGCCTTAATCTATCAAAATTTAGAAGGTGAAAGCAGCGCTGTGGGAGAGGGAAACAGGGGCAGGGACTGAAAGTGCCAGGAAAAGTGACTCAATGAGGTCCAAGTCGCATCTGGTACAATAAATACAAACTATCAGGCACTGAGGGGGATGGGGAAACCTATTTAGCAAGATCTCCTCACTGGGGCAAACTGGGTGTTGTGGGGTGGAGGGCACAAAACACTGAAGTCAATTATTAACACTTACACAGACAGCAGACAATGCAGTACCTGGCTTCCCCTGCCTGTAGTGAAGGACTGCATTCCCTTATCTTCCTTAGCAGTCATCTTGCTGCTGTGAACTCCTGGCTGCCGGCTTCTGGCTTCCCGGGCTCAGGTTCAGTGAGGAGGAGGAGGGAGGGAGCAAAGAGAGGCAGTGACACACTGCTGCTGCTTCACAAGTTATGGCAGGACAGGTCAGCTGCTGCCTGCACTGTGAAGCCGACAGTCCGTCCGAGGGCTGAGGTGTATGTAGCAGAGCAGAGAGTGTGTTACCCTCTGCTCTGCCTCTCCGATGCTTATTGAATCACTGGAGCTCCGGCACGTAGCAGCAGCTTGTAGCCTGGCCGGAGCTCCATTAATAAAACAGACATGGTGGAGGCAATGGTGCGCGTGCCAGCAGAGAGGGCTCTGCGTGCCCTGTCTGGCACGCATGCCATAGGTTCGCCACCACTGTCATAGGGGCTCAGTAATAGTGAAGGTGCCACTACATATATTATAGTGGCACATAGGGGCTGTCCCATAGGGGACATAACAGGTATCATGGGGGGTGCAGTGGCAGGGAATGCCCACTATGGACCATGGGGCACTATGGCTGCCTGAGAGACAGCTGAGGGTCATCCTGGGTCACTGGACTTTGTGCTGCCTCTATGGCCCTGTAGTAGTTGTCATAGGTGCGCTGCACCACAGTAGCTGCCATGAGGACGTGGCGTTTGTCATAGGGACTACACATGGAGGAAGACGTCATATATTACCAGTCTGGGGCAGGATTAGAGTCTGGTCCTCGGTCAGTCCTTGTTCCTTGGCAAATTTCTGAAATTTCTCCAGGAGCTCGGGTCTCAGGACCGGTGTCCTGCCTGCAATGTAGAGAGTGATGAGATCTTATCATGATACGACCCATGACCCCTGACCCCGCATGGTTGAGACTTACCAAACAGAGACACGATGGTGCTGACCTCGTTGCCCTTGGTCTTGAGGGTGTACATCAGGGTGTACTCGTCATAGTTGGTCTCCACCACGCGGATAACGTGGTCACTGCCGTAACCTGGGAGGAGGAAGCAGATTATTATACATATTATATATTATGTTATATAGATTATTATGTAATATTACATCATCTTTCATACATTCAATTATTATTTTATATTGTTTTTAATTATTTGATGTCACTCAAATTATTCCATTCTTCTATATTACCTTACATTTTGTATTATCTTTCATTTTTATCAAATATTTATGTACATTATATCATATTAGTAAAAATGTTTTAAAGTAAGTTATTTTACATTCTATTATCACAATGCTTCCTGATAAACCAGAGACACTTCCTCATAGATCCAGGCACCGGGACTGTGGTGATCTGCTTGTATGTATTATCCATTGCCTCCTTCCTTTTACAATCAATCTGTAGCTTCACAGGCTGTTACACTGTCTCCTGATCATCCCTCTATTCTGCTTCCACAGCACTACCCCCACCCTCTGCTTGATATAATCTCAAACAGTGGGCGGGGGGTTACTAGCATAGTGTAAAAACCTCCTGAAGCTACAGCACAGAGGGGCCCCGGTAACACCCCAAGCTCATTGGTAGAATTATAAAAGTCGATTTTAGAAGGAAGGAGGCTGCACAAATAACGAGTATAAGAAGATTATCACAGTCTATGCCTGGATCTATGAGTAATGTCCCTGGTTTATCAGGATGGATTGTGATGGGAGATTTCCTTGACAATTATTCATTATATCCCATTACTATATTTTACATTGTTATATTCTGTTACATTGTTATATTCTGTTACATTGTTATATTCTGTTACATTGTTACATTTGATTCTAGACTATTATTGTATTTTACATTCTACACAGTGAACATTGTACATGATGATCTCTGCAGCTCCCGGTGATGCTGACTACTTACTAAAGGTCATTGGCACCAGGTAGGTCCTGCGGCCACTTATCTCTCTCTCTACGTGCAGTAATAAGTGGAGGTGGGGTGTGTGTTGTGTAACGCTGTGCGTTCTATGGTCTCTACATTGTTGGATCCGCTGGGGCGCGACTTACGTGGACTCTTGGACAGGTAGCGTCCGGGCTCCTCGGTCTTGATGTAGGTCATGCTCTTCTGCTCACATCGATCCTGCCTGGAATATTAGAGCGGATATGATCATTTCGGAGCAGCTGTATTGGCAGTCAGTTTAGTTGCCACCCAGCTTTCCCAGATGCAGATAGGAGGGGGCTCGTTACTTACTTGGGATAGGTGGCGACGACGTCCAGGTTCCCATCGGCGGTGGGGGTGATGACGGTGGTGCACATCTTCATCTGCTGCTTGCGGGCCTGGAACCAGTTGGAGTTGGAGGCCAGTCCGATGCCGTACCACTTCCCCACAATCTACAGAACGCAGCGCACGTTATATCACATGGCTACATATAGTAATAATATAGAAATCACCCACTTCCACGCGGAAAACTGGCGCAATTTATTTCACTTTTTTTTTCCTTTCTGTGCTTTCACCATATTCGTGTTTTCTGACTCTCATAACTTGTTCCTTTTTTGGGTGCAAAATTGTGGTGCCGCTCGTGAATCCAACAGTTTTTATGCGCTTCTAGATTTCGGACTCCTTTTGTGGCGCAAAATTAGAGCAGCTAAAAGACAGTCTGGGGAGTTCTAAAACTTTTAGTCCGTGCGCCAATTCATTCATCCCTTGCTCCACTAACTTACATCACACGGAAAAATCTAGCAGAACCGCCCTGCGCCTAAAATAATAAATGCCCCTTTGTAAATTTTGGATACATTTACCATTATGATCTCTGCTTGCTGTCAGTAAATAGAATCATCCACATCTAAGCTGGCTGAGGGTTTGCTAGAATATGTCTCCTCTGGGTATTCCAAACCACCCAGACTCCAGGCTGAGGCTTCCTACCCGTATTCATACGTTGGAGGGCAAAGTGTCCGGTTTTTTAAATTGTGGTGCAAGGGCTTAATGAATTGGCACGGGACCCAAAAGTGTCAAAACTGTCTCCACATCCATGATGGTGACATAGACCTTGGTGCAGCCGGTTATTGTAGCTCTGAGTGTGCACTAGAAATTGCGCCAAAAAAAAGTTGCAGAAAACTAAAAGTAAAGAAAAAGTGTCAGGATTTCAAAGCTGCGCCGAAAAAAAAAAGGAGCGAGTGTCCAAAAAGGACAAATATTGTGGCGCCGACTAAATATAGTGCACAAGGCACAGCGAGATAAAAACTAAAGAGCGTCAGGGGACAGCCTGGACTGGATACAATTGTAACAGACCCTCAGCTGTGATGTACACAAGAATAGCCCTATTCACAGGCAGCAAGCAGTGATCTTGATTTCGAGGATGAACTATATTGGAAAGTTTTATTACTTCTGTAGTAGCCCTTATTCTCTAAGCAGTCCTATGTAAATCCTACTGCGTCAAAAGACAAACTCATCTCTGTGTATATATAATCAGTCTAGAGTAACATAGCAGTGCCGGAGCTGTGCTGGGACTTACCTTGTCCTCTTGGAAGTCTGGCTGTACGGGCACATCGCCCTGGGCACAGAGGGCAGAGAGGGCGAGGAGGGCGAGGCTGAGCATGAGTCCCTTCATGGTCCTGGTGGCTCTGATGTCTCTGCTGGCTGTACTGATGCTGATGCTGGAGCTGACGCTCTTATATACAGGTTCTCCTGGCCGGGGGCGGGAGCCGGGCACATTCCATGGCGCCCCCCCATGTGCCCCCGCAGAGAAGGTTATGGAATGTGCCCAGTGGGTAGGGGGACGCTGGGGCCGGGTACACAGGTGTCATCAGATTTTCTGCCTGTTCCAGCTGTGCAGCTCATCGAATAACAAAATCCCTGGAAGCGCAGAATCCCTGGAAGTGCTGTGTACGGAGTAATGTCAGGATGAGCCCCCTGCAACCCCTAATACAGAACCTGTACAAAGTGCAATAATGGGGGGACACAACAACGTGTGATACCAAGCCCCCCATACACATCCCCCATATCAGTGTCACCTACACATCCCCTATAACAGTGTCACCTACACATCCCCCATAAGTGTCACCTACACATCCCCCATAACAGTGTCATCTACACATCCCCCATAACAGTGTCACCTACACATCCCCCCATAACAGTGTCACCTACACATCCCTCCATAACAGTGTCATCTACACATCCCCCCATAACAGTGTCATCTACACATCCCCCATAACAGTGTCATCTACACATCCCCCATAACAGTGTCACCTACACATCCCCCCATAACATTGTCATCTACACATCCCCCCATAACAGTGTCACCTACACATCCCCCCATAACAGTGTCACCTATACATCCCCCATAACAGTGTCATCTACACATCCCCCATAACAGTGTCATCTACACATCCCCCATAACAGTGTCACCTACACATCCCCCCATAACATTGTCATCTACACATCCCCCCATAACAGTGTCACCTACACATCTCCCCCATAACAGTGTCACCTACACATCCCCCATAACAGTGTCACCTACACATCCCCCCATAACAGTGTCACCTACACATCCCCCCATAAGATTGTCATCTACACATCCCCCCATAACAGTGTCACCTACACATCTCCCCCATAACAGTGTCACCTACACATCCCCCATAACAGTGTCACCTACACATCCCCCCATAACAGTGTCACCTACACATCCCCCCATAAGATTGTCATCTACACATCCCCCCATAACAGTGTCATCTACACATCTCCCCATAACAGTGTCACCTACACATCCCCCCATAACAGTGTCACCTACACATCCCCCCATAACAGTGTCACCTACACATCCCCCATAACAGTGTCACCTACACATCCCCCATAACAGTGTCACCTACACATCCCCCATAACATTGTCACCTACACATCCCCCCCATAACAGTGTCACCTACACATCCCCCATAAGTGTCACCTACACATCCCCCATAACAGTGTCACCTACACATCCCCCATAACAGTGTCATCTACACATCCCCCATAACAGTGTTTTCTACACATCCCCCATAACAGTGTCACCTACACATCCCCCCATAACAGTGTCATCTACACATCCCCCATAACAGTGTCATCTACACATCCCCCCATAACAGTGTCATCTACACATCCCCCATAACAGTGTCACCTACACATCCCCCATAACAGTGTCACCTACACATCCCCCCATAACAGTGTCACCTACACATCCCCCATAACAGTGTCACCTACACATCCCCCATAACAGTGTCACCTACACATCCCCCATAACAGTGTCACCTACACATCCCCCCATAACAGTGTCATCTACACATCCCCCATAACAGTGTCATCTACACATCTCCCCATAACAGTGTCACCTACACATCCCCCCATAACAGTGTCATCTACACATCCCCCCATAACAGTGTCCCCTACACATCCCCCCCATAACAGTGTCACCTACACATCCCCCCATAACAGTGTCATCTACACATCCCCCCATAACAGTGTCATCTACACATCCCCCCATAACAGTGTCATCTACACATCCCCCCATAACATTGTCACCTACACATCTCCCCATAACAGTGTCATCTACACATCCCCCATAACAGTGTCACCTACACATCCCCCATAACAGCGTCATCTACACATCCCCCATAACAGTGTCATCTACACATCCCCCCATAACAGTGTCATCTACACATCCCCCATAAGTGTCACCTACACATCCCTCATAACAGTGTCACCTACACATCCCCCCATAACAGTGTCACCTACACATCCCCCATAACAGTGTCATCTACACATCCCCCATAACAGTGTCACCTCCACATCCCCCATAACAGTGTCATCTACACATCCCCCCATAACAGTGTCACCTACACATCCCCCCATAACAGTGTCATCTACACATCCCCCCATAACAGTGTCACCTACACATCCCCCATAACAGTGTCACCTACACATCCCCCCATAACAGTGTCACCTACACATCCCCCCCATAACAGTGTCACCTACACATCCCCCATAACAGTGTCACCTACACATCCCCCCCATAACAGTGTCATCTACACATCCCCCCATAACAGTGTCACCTACACATCCCCCATAACAGTGTCACCTACACATCCCCCCATAACAGTGTCCCCTACACCTCCCCCCATAACAGTGTCACCTACACATCCCCCCATAACAGTGTCACCTACACATCCCCCATAACAGTGTCACCTACACATCCCCCATAACAGTGTCACCTACACATCCCCCATAACACTGTCACCTATACATCCCCCCATAACAGTGTCATCTACACATCCCCCATAACAGTGTCACCTACACATCCCCCCCATAACAGTGTCACCTACACATCCCCCATAACAGTGTCACCTACACATCCTCCATAACAGTGTCACCTACACATCCCAATAACAGTGTCACCTACACATCCCCCATAACATCTACACATCCCCCCATAACAGTGTCACCTACACATCCCCCATAACAGTGTCATCTACACATCCCCCATAACAGTGTCATCTACACATCCCCCCATAACAGTGTCACCTACACATCCCCCCATAACAGTGTCCCCTACACATCCCCCCCATAACAGTGTCATCTACACACACCCCCATAACAGTGTCACCTACACATCCCCCCATAACAGTGTCACCTACACATCCCCCATAACAGTGTCCCCTACACCTCCCCCCATAACAGTGTCATCTACACATCCCCCATAACAGCGTCATCTACACACCCCCCATAACAGTGTCCCCTACACATCCCTCCCATAACAGTGTCATCTACACACCCCCCCATAACAGTGTCACCTACACATCCCCCCATAACAGTGTCACCTACACATCCCCCCATAACAGTGTCCCCTACACATCCCTCCCATAACAGTGTCATCTACACACCCCCCCATAACAGTGTCACCTACACATCCCCCCATAACAGTGTCCCCTACACATCCCCCCATAACAGTGTCACCTACACATCCCCCCATAACAGTGTCCCCTACACCTCCCCCCATAACAGTGTCACCTACACATCCCCCCATAACAGTGTCACCTACACATCCCCCATAACAGTGTCATCTACACATCCCCCATAACAGTGTCACCTACACATCCCCCCATAACAGTGTCCCCTACACCTCCCCCCATAACAGTGTCACCTACACATCCCCCATAACAGTGTCACCTACACATCCCCCATAACACTGTCACCTACACATCCCCCCATAACAGTGTCACCTACACATCCCCCATAACAGTGTCACCTACACCTCCCCCCATAACAGTGTCATCTACACATCCCCCATAACAGTGTCACCTACACATCCCCCCATAACAGTGTCACCTACACATCCCCCATAACAGCGTCATCTACACATCCCCCATAACAGTGTCATCTACACATCCCCCCCATAACAGTGTCCCCTACACCTCCCCCATAACAGTGTCCCCTACACCTCCCCCCATAACAGTGTCATCTACACATCCCCCATAACAGTGTCACCTACACATCCCCCCATAACAGTGTCATCTACACATCCCCCATAACAGTGTCACCTACACATCCCCCCATAACAGTGTCACCTACACATCCCCCCATAACAGTGTCACCTACACATCCCCCATAACAGTGTCATCTACACATCCCCCATAACAGTGTCACCTACACATCCCCCCATAACAGTGTCATCTACACACCCCCCATAATAGTGTCCCCTACACATCCCCCCCATAACAGTGTCATCTACACATCCCCCCATAACAGTGTCACCTACACATCCCCCATAACAGTGTCACCTACACATCCCCCCATAACAGTGTCCCCTACACCTCCCCCCATAACAGTGTCACCTACACATCCCCCATAACAGCGTCATCTACCCATCCCCCATAACAGTGTCACCTACACATCCCCCATAACACTGTCACCTACACATCCCCCATAACAGTGTCACCTACACATCCCCCATAACAGTGTCATCTACACATCCCCCATAACAGTGTCATCTACACATCCCCCATAACAGTGTCCCCTACACATCCCCCCCATAACAGTGTCACCTACACCTCCCCCATAACAGTGTCACCTACACATCCCCCCATAACAGTGTCACCTACACATCCCCCATAACAGTGTCACCTACACATCTCCCCATAACAGTGTCACCTACACATCCCCCATAACAGTGTCACCTACACATCCCCCCATAACAGTGTCACCTACACATCCCCCATAACAGTGTCACCTACACATCTCCCATAACAGTGTCACCTACACATCCCCCCATAACAGTGTTACCTACACATCCCCCCATAACAGTGTCCCCTACACCTCCCCCCATAACAGTGTCACCTACACATCCCCCCATAACATCTACACATCCCCCATAACAGTGTCACCTACACATCCCCCCATAACAGTGTCACCTACACATCCCCCATAACAGTGTCACCTACACATCCCCCCATAACAGTGTCACCTACACATCCCCCATAACAGTGTTACCTACACATCCCCCCATAACAGTGTCACCTACACATCCCCCCATAACAGTGTCACCTACACATCCCCCATAACAGTGTCACCTACACATCCCCCATAACACTGTCACCTATACATCCCCCCATAACAGTGTCACCTACCCCCCCCATAACAGTGTCACCTACACATCCCCCCATAACACTGTCACCTATACATCCCCCCATAACAGTGTCACCTACACCCCCCCATAACAGTGTCATCTACACATCCCCCATAACACTGTCACCTATACATCCCCCATAACAGTGTCCCCTACACCTCCCCCATAACAGTGTCCCCTACACCTCCCCCCATAACAGTGTCATCTACACATTCCCCATAACAGTGTCACCTACACATCCTCCATAACAGTGTCCCCTACACCTCCCCCATAACAGTGTCCCCTACACCTCCCCCCATAACAGTGTCATCTACACATCCCCCCATAACAGTGTCATCTACACATCTCCCATAACAGTGTCATCTACACATCCCCCATAACAGTGTCACCTACACATCCCCCATAACAGTGTCACCTACACATCCCCCATAACAGTGTCACCTACACATCCCCCCATAACAGTGTCACCTACACATCCCCCATAACAGTGTCATCTACACATCCCCCATAACAGTGTCACCTACACATCCCCCCCATAACAGTGTCACCTACACATCCCCCCATAACAGTGTCATCTACACATCCCCCCATAACAGTGTCATCTACACATCCCCCCATAACAGTGTCACCTACACATCCCCCCATAAGTGTCACCTACACATCCCCCATAACAGTGTCACCTACACATCCCCCATAACAGTGTCACCTACACATCCCCATAACAGTGTCACCTACACATCCCCCATAACACTGTCACCTATACATCCCCCATAACAGTGTCACCTACACATCCCCCATAACAGTGTCCCCTACACCTTCCCCCATAACAGTGTCACCTACACATCCCCCATAACAGTGTCACCTACACCTCCCCCATAACAGTGTCACCTACACATCCCCCATAGCAGTGTCATCTACACATCCCCCCCATAACAGTGTAACCTACACATCCCCCCATAACAGTGTCACCTACACATCCCCCATAACAGTGTCACCTACACATCCCCCCATAACAGTGTCACCTACACATCCCCCCATAACAGTGTCCCCTACACCTCCCCCCATAACAGTGTCACCTACACATCCCCCATAACAGTGTCACCTACACATCCCCCATAACAGTGTCATCTACACATCCCCCCATAACAGTGTCCCCTACACATCCCCCATAACAGTGTCATCTACACATCCCCCCATAACAGTGTCCCCTACACATCCCCCATAAAAGTGTCATCTACACATCCCCCCATAACAGTGTCATCTACACATCCCCCATAACAGTGTCATCTACACATCCCCCCATAACAGTGTCACCTACACATCCCCCCCATAACAGTGTCACCTACACATCCCCCATAACAGTGTCACCTACACATCGCCCATAACAGTGTCACCTACACATCCCCCATAACAGTGTCACCTACACATCCCCCATAACACTGTCACCTATACATCCACCATAACAGTGTCACCTACACATCCCCCATAACAGTGTCACCTACACATCCCCATAACAGTGTCACCTACACATCCCCATAACACTGTCACCTATACATCCCCCATAACAGTGTCACCTACACATCCCCCATAACAGTGTCCCCTACACCTTCCCCCATAACAGTGTCACCTACATATCCCCCATAACAGTGTCACCTACACCTCCCCCATAACAGTGTCACCTACACATCCCCCATAGCAGTGTCATCTACACATCCCCCCCATAACAGTGTAACCTACACATCCCCCCATAACAGTGTCACCTACACATCCCCCATAACAGTGTCACCTACACATCCCCCATAACAGTGTCATCTACACATCCCCCCATAACAGTGTCCCCTAAGCATCCCCCATAACAGTGTCATCTACACATCCCCCCATAACAGTGTCCCCTACACATCCCCCATAACAGTGTCATCTACACATCCCCCCATAACAGTGTCATCTACACATCCCCCATAACAGTGTCATCTACACATCCCCCCATAACAGTGTCCCCTACACATCCCCCCCATAACAGTGTCACCTACACATCCCCCATAACAGTGTCACCTACACATCCCCCATAACAGTGTCACCTACACATCCCCCATAACAGTGTCACCTACACATCCTCCATAACAGTGTCACCTACACATACCCCATAACAGTGTCACCTACACATCCCCCATAACAGTGTCACCTACACAACCCCCATAACAGTGTCACCTACACATCCCCCCATAACAGTGTCATCTACACATCCCCCCATAACAGTATCATCTACACATCCCCCATAACAGCGTCACCTACACATCCCCCATAACAGTGTCCTCTACACCTCCCCCCATAACAGTGTCACCTACACCTCCCCCCATAACAGTGTCACCTACACCTCCCCCCATAACAGTGTCACCTACACATCCCCCATAACAGTGTCATCTACACATCCCCCATAACAGTGTCATCTACACATCCCCCATAACAGTGTCATCTACACATCCCCCATAACAGTGTCATCTACACATCCCCCATAACAGTGTCACCTACACATCCCCCCATAACAGTGTCATCTACACATCCCCCATAACAGTGTCACCTACACATCCCCCCATAACAGTGTCACCTACACATACCCCATAACAGTGTCACCTACACATCCCCCATAACAGTGTCACCTACACATCCCCCATAACATCTACACATCCCCCCATAACAGTGTCACCTACACATCCCTCCATAACAGTGTCACCTACACATCCCCCATAACAGTGTCACCTACACATCCCTCCATAACAGTGTCACCTACACATCCCCCATAACAGTGTCACCTACACATCCCCCATAACAGTGTCACCTACACATCCTCCCATAACAGTGTCACCTACACATCCCCCATAACAGTGTCATCTACACATCCCCCCATAACAGTGTCACCTACACCTCCCCCATAACAGTGTCATCTACACCTCCCCCATAACAGTGTCATCTACACATCCCCCATAAGTGTCACCTACACATCCCCGATAACAGTGTCACCTACACATCCTCCCATAACAGTGTCACCTACACCTCCCCCATAACAGTGTCATCTACACATCCCCCATAAGTGTCACCTACACATCCCCGATAACAGTGTCACCTACACATCCCCCCATAACAGTGTCACCTACACATCCCCCATAACAGTGTCACCTACACATCCCCCATAACAGTGTCATCTACACATCCCCCATAAGTGTCACCTACACATCCCCCATAACAGTGTCATCTACACATCCCCCCATAACAGTGTCACCTACACATCCCCCATAACAGTGTCATCTACACATCCCCCATAACAGTGTCACCTACACATCCCCCATAACAGTGTCACCTACACATCCCCCATAACAGTGTCACCTACACATCTCCCCATAACAGTGTCACCTACACATCCCCCATAACAGTGTCACCTACACATCCCCCATAACAGTGTCATCTACACATCCCCCCATAACAGTGTCACCTACACATCCCCCATAACAGTGTCATCTACACATCCCCCCCATAACAGTGTCATCTACACCTCCCCCATAACAGTGTCATCTACACATCACCCCCATAACAGTGTCATCTACACCTCCCCCATAACAGTGTCACCTACACATCCCCCATAACACTGTCACCTACACCCCCCCCATAACAGTGTCACCTACACATCCCCCCATAACAGTGTCACCTTCACATCCCCCATAACAGTGTCACCTACACATCCCCCATAACAGCGTCATCTACACATCCCCCCATAACAGTGTCACCTACACATCCCCCCCATAAGTGTCACCTACACATCCCCCCATAACAGTGTCACCTACACATCCCCCCATAACAGTGTCACATACACATCCCCCATAACAGTGTCACCTACACATCCCCCCCATAACAGTGTCACCTACACATCCCCCCATAACAGTGTCATCTACACATCCCCCATAACAGCGTCATCTACACATCCCCCCATAACAGTGTCACCTACACATCCCCCCCATAAGTGTCACCTACACATCCCCCCATAACAGTGTCACCTACACATCCCCCCATAACAGTGTCACATACACATCCCCCATAACAGTGTCACCTACACATCCCCCCCATAACAGTGTCACCTACACATCCCCCCATAACAGTGTCACCTACACATCCCCCCCCCATAACAGTGTCACCCCCATAAACAGTTGGTCACCTACACATCCCCCCCCCCCATAACAGTGTCACCTACAGCATCCCCCCCATAACTTTCACGTGATATTCCCCATAAACAGTGTCCCCTACACATCCCCCATAACAGTGTCACCTACACATCCCCCATAACAGTGTCATCTACACATCCCCCATAACAGTATCATCTACACATCCCCCATAACAGTGTCACCTACACATCCCCCCATAACAGTGTCACCTACACATCCCCCCATAACAGTGTCACCTACACATCCCCCCCATAACAGTGTCACCTACACATCCCCCATAACAGTGTCATCTACACATCCCCCCATAACATCTACACATCCCCCCCATAACAGTGTCACCTACACATCCCCCATAACATTGTCACCTACACATCCCCCCATAACAGTGTCACCTACACATCCCCCATAACAGTGTCACCTACACATCCCCCATAACAGTGTCATCTACACATCCCCCATAACAGTGTCACCTACACATCCCCCCCATAACAGTGTCACCTACACATCCCCCATAACAGTGTCACCTACACATCCCCCATAACAGTGTCATCTACACATCCCCCCATAACAGTGTCATTTACACATCCCCCCATAACATCTACACATCCCCCATAACAGTGTCATCTACACATCCCCCATAACAGTGTCATCTACACATCCCCCATAACATTGTCACCTACACATCCCCCATAACAGTGTCACCTACACATCCCCCATAACATCTACACATCCCCCCATAACAGTGTCATCTACACATCCCCCATAACATTGTCACCTACACATCCCCCATAACAGTGTCATCTACACATCCCCCATAACAGTGTCACCTACACATCCCCCATAACAGTGTCACCTACACATCCCCCCATAACAGTGTCACCTACACATCCCCCATAACATCTACACATCCCCCCATAACATTGTCACCTACACATCTCCCCATAACAGTGTCATCTACACATCCCCCATAACAGTGTCACCTACACATCCTCCCATAACAGTGTCACCTACACATCCCCCATAACAGTGTCACCTACACCTCCCCCATAACAGTGTCACCTACACATCCCCCATAACATTGTCATCTACACATCCCCCATAACAGTGTCATCTACACATCCCCCATAACAGTGTCACCTACACATCCCCCCATAACAGTGTCACCTACACATCCCCCATAACAGTGTCATCTACACATCTCCCCATAACAGTGTCACCTACACCTCCCCCCATAACAGTGTCACCTACACATCCCCCCATAACAGTGTCACCTACACATCCCCCCATAACAGTGTCACCTACACATCCCCCCATAACACTGTCATCTACACATCCCTCCATAACAGTGTCATCTACACATCCCCCATAACAGTGTCACCTACACATCCCCCATAACAGTGTCATCTACACATCCCCCCATAACAGTGTCACCTAAACATCCCCCATAACAGTGTCATCTACACATCCCCATAACAGTGTCACCTACACATCCCCCCATAACAGTGTCATCTACACATCCCCCATAACAGTGTCATCTACACATCCCCCCCATAACAGTGTCCCCTACACATCCCCCCATAACAGTGTCATCTACACATCCCCCATAACAGTGTCATCTACACATCCCCCCATAACAGTGTCACCTAAACATCCCCCATAACAGTGTCACCTACACATCCCCCCATAACAGTGTCACCTACACATCCACCATAACAGTGTCACCTACACATCCCCCATAACAGTGTCATCTACACATCACCCCCATAACAGTGTCATCTACACCTCCCCCATAACAGTGTCACCTACACATCCCCCCCATAACACTGTCACCTACACCCCCCCCATAACAGTGTCACCTACACATCCCCCCATAACAGTGTCACCTTCACATCCCCCATAACAGTGTCACCTACACATCCCCCATAACAGTGTCACCTACACATCCCACATAACAGTGTCACCTACACATCCCCCATAACAGTGTCACCTACACATCCCCCATAACAGTGTCACCTACACATCCCCCATAACAGTGTCATCTACACATCCCCCATAACAGTGTCACCTACACATCCCCCCATAACAGTGTCACCTACACATCCCCCCATAACATTGTCATCTACACATCCCCCATAACAGTGTCACCTATACACCCTCCATAACAGTGTCACCTACACATCCCCCCATAACAGTGTCATCTACACATCCCCCCCATAACAGTGTCACCTACACATCCCCCATAACAGCGTCACCTACACATCCCCCATAACAGTGTCACCTACACATCCCCCATAACAGTGTCACCTTCACATCCCCCCATAACAATGTCACCTACACATCCCCCCATAACAGTGTCACCTACACATCCCCCCCATAACAGTGTCACCTACACCTCCCCCCATAACAGTGTCACCTACACATCCCCCCATAACAGTGTCACCTACACATCCCCCATAACAGTGTCACCTACACCTCCCCCCATAACAGTGTCACCTACACATCCCCCATAACAGTGTCACCTACACATCCCCCATAACAGTGTCATCTACACATCCCCCCATAACAGTGTCATCTACACATCCCCCCCATAACAGTGTCATCTACACATCCCCCCATAACAGTGTCACCTACACATCCCCCATAACAGTGTCACCTACACATCCCCCATAACAGTGTCATCTACACATCCCCCATAACAGTGTCACCTACACATCCCCCATAACAGCGTCACCTACACATCCCCCATAACAGTGTCACCTTCACATCCCCCCATAACAGTGTCACCTACACATCCCCCCATAACAGTGTCACCTACACATCCCCCCCATAACAGTGTCACCTACACCTCCCCCCATAACAGTGTCACCTACACATCCCCCCATAACAGTGTCACCTACACATCCCCCATAACAGTGTCACCTACACCTCCCCCCATAACAGTGTCACCTACACATCCCCCATAACAGTGTCACCTACACATCCCCCATAACAGTGTCATCTACACATCCCCCCATAACAGCGTCACCTACACATCCCCCATAACAGCGTCATCTACACATCCCCCCATAACAGTGTCATCTACACATCCCCCATAACAGTGTAATCTACACATCCCCCATAACAGTGTCACCTACACATCTTCCCATAACAGTGTCACCTACACATCCCCCCATAACAGTGTCATCTACACATCCCCCATAACAGTGTCACCTACACATCCCCCATAACAGTGTCACCTACACATCCCCCATAACAGTGTGATCTACACATCCCCCCATAACAGTGTCACCTACACATCCCCCATAACAGCGTCACCTACACATCCCCCATAACAGTGTCATCTACACATCCCCCCATAACAGTGTCATCTACACATCCCCCCATAACAGTGTCACCTACACATCCCCCCATAAGTGTCACCTACACATCCCCCATAACAGTGTCACCTACACATCCCCCATAACAATGTCACCTACACATCCCCCCATAACAGTGTCACCTACACATCCCCCCATAACAGTGTCACCTACACATCCCCCCATAACAGTGTCACCTACACATCCCCCATAAGTGTCACCTACACATCCCCCATAACAGTGTCATCTACACATCCCCCCATAACAGTGTCACCTACACATCCCCCATAACAGTGTCACCTACACATCCCCCCATAACATTGTCACCTACACATCCCCCCCATAACAGTGTCACCTACACATCCCCCATAACAGTGTCATCTACACATCCCCCCATAACAGTGTCCCCTACACATCCCCCATAACAGTGTCATCTACACATCCCCCCATAACAGTGTCACCTACACATCCCCCATAACAGTGTCACCTACACATCCCCCATAACAGTGTTTTCTACACATCCCCCATAACAGTGTCATCTACACATCCCCCATAACAGTGTCACCTACACATCCCCCCCATAACAGTGTCACCTACACATCCCCCATAAGTGTCACCTACACATCCCCCATAACAGTGTCACCTACACATCCCCCATAACAGTGTCATCTACACATCCCCCATAACAGTGTTTTCTACACATCCCCCATAACAGTGTCATCTACACATCCCCCCATAACAGTGTCATCTACACATCCCCCATAACAGTGTCACCTACACATCCCCCATAACAGTGTCACCTACACATCCCCCCATAACAGTGTCACCTACACATCCCCCCATAACAGTGTCACCTACACATCCCCCCATAAGTGTCATCTACACATCCCCCCATAACAGTGTCACCTACACATCCCCCATAACAGTGTCATCTACACATCCCCCCATAACAGTGTCACCTACACATCCCCCCATAACAGTGTCACCTACACATCCCCCCCATAACAGTATCACCTACACACACCCCCATAACAGTGTCACCTACACATCCCCCATAACAGTGTCACCTACACATCCCCCATAACAGTGTCACCTACACATCCCCCCCATAACAGTGTCACCTACACATCACCCATAACAGTGTCACCTACACATCCCCCCATAACAGTGTCACCTACACATCCCCCCCATAACAGTGTCACCTACACATCCCCCATAACAGTGTCACCTACACATCCCCCCCATAACAGTGTCATCTACACATCCCCCCATAACAGTGTCACCTACACATCCCCCCCATAACAGTGTCACCTACACATCCCCCATATCAGTGTCACCTACACATCCTCCATAACAGTGTCACCTACACATCCCCATAACAGTGTCACCTACACATCCCCCATAACATCTACACATCCCCCCATAACAGTGTCACCTACACATCCCCCATAACAGTGTCATCTACACATCCCCCATAACAGTGTCATCTACACATCCCCCCATAACAGTGTCATCTACACATCCCCCCATAACAGTGTCATCTACACATCCCCCATAACAGTGTCACCTACACATCCCCCATAACAGTGTCACCTACACATCCCCCATAACAGTGTCACCTACACATCCCCCCATAACAGTGTCATCTACACACCCCCCATAATAGTGTCCCCTACACATCCCCCCCATAACAGTGTCATCTACACATCCCCCCATAACAGTGTCACCTACACATCCCTCCATAACAGTGTCACCTACACATCCCCCCATAACAGTGTCACCTACACATCCCCCATAACAGTGTCATCTACACATCCTCCCCATAACAGTGTCACCTACACCTCCCCCATAACAGTGTCACCTACACATCTTCCCATAACAGTGTCATCTACACATCCCCCCATAACAGTGTCCCCTACACATCCCCCCCATAACAGTGTCATCTACACACACCCCCATAACAGTGTCACCTACACATCCCCCCATAACAGTGTCACCTACACATCCCCCATAACAGTGTCCCCTACACCTCCCCCCATAACAGTGTCATCTACACATCCCCCATAACAGCGTCATCTACACATCCCCCATAACAGTGTCACCTACACATCCCCCCATAACAGTGTCACCTACACATCCCCCATAACAGTGTCATCTACACATCCCCCCCATAACAGTGTCATCTACACATCCCCCATAACAGTGTCACCTACACATCCCCCATAACAGTGTCCCCTACACATCCCTCCCATAACAGTGTCATCTACACACACCCCCATAACAATGTCACCTACACATCCCCCCATAACAGTGTCACCTACACATCCCCCATAACAGTGTCCCCTACACCTCCCCCCATAACAGTGTCATCTACACATCCCCCATAACAGCGTCATCTACACATCCCCCATAACAGTGTCACCTACACATCCCCCATAACAGTGTCACCTACACATCCCCCATAACAGTGTCATCTACACATCCCCCCATAACAGTGTCATCTACACATCCCCCATAACAGTGTCACCTACACATCCCCCATAACAGTGTCCCCTACACATCCCTCCCATAACAGTGTCATCTACACACACCCCCATAACAATGTCACCTACACATCCCCCCATAACAGTGTCCCCTACACCTCCCCCCATAACAGTGTCACCTACACATCCCCCCATAACAGTGTCATCTACACATCCCCCCATAACAGTGTCACCTACACATCTCCCCATAACAGTGTCATCTACACATCCCCCATAACAGTGTCACCTACACATCCCCCATAACAGTGTCACCTACACATCCCCCATAACAGTGTCATCTACACATCCCCCCATAACAGTGTCACCTACACCTCCCCCCATAACAGTGTCACCTACACATCCCCCATAACAGTGTCACCTACACATCCCCCATAACACTGTCACCTACACATCCCCCCATAACAGTGTCACCTACACATCCCCCATAACAGTGTCATCTACACATCCCCCATAACAGTGTCACCTACACATCCCCCATAACAGTGTCCCCTACACCTCCCCCCATAACAGTGTCACCTACACATCCCCCATAACAGTGTCACCTACACATCCCCCATAACACTGTCACCTACACATCCCCCCATAACAGTGTCACCTACACCTCCCCCATAACAGTGTCACCTACACATCCCCCCATAACAGTGTCACCTACACATCCCCCATAACAGTGTCACCTACACATCCCCCCATAACAGTGTCATCTACACATCCCCCATAACAGTGTCACCTACACCTCCCCCCATAACAGTGTCATCTACACATCCCCCATAACAGTGTCACCTACACATCCCCCCATAACAGTGTCACCTACACATCCCCCATAACAGCGTCATCTACACATCCCCCATAACAGTGTCATCTACACATCCCCCCCATAACAGTGTCCCCTACACCTCCCCCATAACAGTGTCCCCTACACCTCCCCCCATAACAGTGTCATCTACACATCCCCCATAACAGTGTCACCTACACATCCCCCCATAACAGTGTCATCTACACATCCCCCATAACAGTGTCACCTACACATCCCCCCATAACAGTGTCACCTACACATCCCCCCATAACAGTGTCACCTACACATCCCCCATAACAGTGTCATCTACACATCCCCCATAACAGTGTCACCTACACATCCCCCCATAACAGTGTCATCTACACACCCCCCATAATAGTGTCCCCTACACATCCCCCCCATAACAGTGTCATCTACACATCCCCCCATAACAGTGTCACCTACACATCCCCCATAACAGTGTCACCTACACATCCCCCCATAACAGTGTCCCCTACACCTCCCCCCATAACAGTGTCACCTACACATCCCCCATAACAGCGTCATCTACCCATCCCCCATAACAGTGTCACCTACACATCCCCCATAACAGTGTCACCTACACATCCCCCATAACAGTGTCATCTACACATCCCCCATAACAGTGTCATCTACACATCCCCCATAACAGTGTCCCCTACACATCCCCCCCATAACAGTGTCACCTACACCTCCCCCATAACAGTGTCACCTACACATCCCCCCATAACAGTGTCACCTACACATCCCCCATAACAGTGTCACCTACACATCCCCCATAACAGTGTCACCTACACATCCCCCATAACAGTGTCACCTACACATCCCCCCATAACAGTGTCACCTACACATCTCCCCATAACAGTGTCACCTACACATCCCCCATAACAGTGTCACCTACACATCCCCCATAACAGTGTCACCTACACATCCCCCCATAACAGTGTCACCTACACATCCCCCCATAACAGTGTCACCTACACATCTCCCATAACAGTGTCACCTACACATCCCCCCATAACAGTGTTACCTACACATCCCCCCATAACAGTGTCCCCTACACCTCCCCCCATAACAGTGTCACCTACACATCCCCCCATAACATCTACACATCCCCCATAACAGTGTCACCTACACATCCCCCCATAACAGTGTCACCTACACATCCCCCATAACAGTGTCACCTACACATCCCCCCATAACACTGTCCCCTACACATCCCCCCATAAGTGTCACCTACACATCCCCCATAACAGTGTCACCTACACATCCCCCATAACAGTGTCACCTACACATCCCCCATAACAGTGTCACCTACACATCCCCCCATAACACTGTCACCTACACATCCCCCATAACAGTGTCACCTACACATCCCCCATAACAGTGTTACCTACACATCCCCCCATAACAGTGTCACCTACACATCCCCCCATAACAGTGTCACCTACACATCCCCCATAACATTGTCACCTACACATCCCCCCATAACACTGTCACCTATACATCCCCCATAACAGTGTCACCTACCCCCCCCCATAACAGTGTCACCTACACATCCCCCCATAACACTGTCACCTATACATCCCCCCATAACAGTGTCACCTACACCCCCCCCATAACAGTGTCATCTACACATCCCCCCATAACAGTGTCATCTACACATCCCCCATAACACTGTCACCTATACATCCCCCATAACAGTGTCCCCTACACCTCCCCCATAACAGTGTCCCCTACACCTCCCCCCATAACAGTGTCATCTACACATCCCCCATAACAGTGTCATCTACACATCCTCCATAACAGTGTCCCCTACACCTCCCCCATAACAGTGTCCCCTACACCTCCCCCCATAACAGTGTCATCTACACATCCCCCCATAACAGTGTCACCTACACATCCCCCCATAACAGTGTCATCTACACATCCCCCCATAACAGCGTCATCTACACACCCCCCATAATAGTGTCCCCTACACATCCCCCCCATAACAGTGTCATCTACACCTCCCCCCATAACAGTGTCATCTACACATCCCCCATAACAGTGTCACCTACACATCCTCCATAACAGTGTCCCCTACACCTCCCCCATAACAGTGTCCCCTACACCTCCCCCCATAACAGTGTCATCTACACATCCCCCCATAACAGTGTCCCCTACACATCCCCCCATAACAGTGTCATCTACACATCCCCCATAACAGTGTCATCTACACATCCCCCCATAACAGTGTCACCTAAACATCCCCCATAACAGTGTCACCTACACATCCCCCCATAACAGTGTCACCTACACATCCACCATAACAGTGTCACCTACACATCCCCCATAACAGTGTCATCTACACATCACCCCCATAACAGTGTCATCTACACCTCCCCCATAACAGTGTCACCTACACATCCCCCCATAACACTGTCACCTACACCCCCCCCATAACAGTGTCACCTACACATCCCCCCATAACAGTGTCACCTTCACATCCCCCATAACAGTGTCACCTACACATCCCCCATAACAGTGTCACCTACACATCCCACATAACAGTGTCACCTACACATCCCCCATAACAGTGTCACCTACACATCCCCCATAACAGTGTCACCTACACATCCCCCATAACAGTGTCATCTACACATCCCCCATAACAGTGTCATCTACACATCCCCCATAACAGTGTCACCTACACATCCCCCATAACAGTGTCATCTACACATCCCCCCATAACAGTGTCACCTACACATCCCCCATAACAGTGTCACCTACACATCCCCCCATAACAGTGTCACCTACACATCCCCCCATAACATTGTCATCTACACATCCCCCATAACAGTGTCACCTATACACCCTCCATAACAGTGTCACCTACACCTCCCCCCATAACAGTGTCATCTACACATCCCCCCCATAACAGTGTCACCTACACATCCCCCATAACAGCGTCACCTACACATCCCCCATAACAGTGTCACCTACACATCCCCCATAACAGTGTCATCTACACATCCCCCATAACAGTGTCATCTACACATCCCCCCATAACAGTGTCACCTACACATCCCCCATAACAGTGTCACCTACACATCCCCCCATAACAGTGTCACCTACACATCCCCCATAACAGTGTGATCTACACATCCCCCATAACAGTGTCACCTACACATCCCCCATAACAGCGTCACCTACACATCCCCCATAACAGTGTCATCTACACATCCCCCCATAACAGTGTCACCTACACATCCCCCATAACAGTGTCATCTACACATCACCCCCATAACAGTGTCATCTACACATCCCCCATAACAGTGTCACCTACACATCTTCCCATAACAGTGTCACCTACACATCCCCCCATAACAGTGTCATCTACACATCCCCCATAACAGTGTCACCTACACATCCCCCATAACAGTGTCACCTACACATCCCCCATAACAGTGTGATCTACACATCCCCCCATAACAGTGTCACCTACACATCCCCCATAACAGCGTCACCTACACATCCCCCATAACAGTGTCATCTACACATCCCCCCATAACAGTGTCATCTACACATCCCCCATAACAGCGTCATCTACACATCCCCCCATAACAGTGTCACCTACACATCCCCCCCATAAGTGTCACCTACACATCCCCCATAACAGTTTCACCTACACATCCCCCATAACAATGTCACCTACACATCCCCCCATAACAGTGTCACCTACACATCCCCCCCATAACAGTGTCACCTACACATCCCCCCATAACAGTGTCACCTACACATCCCCCATAACAGTGTCACCTGCACATCCCCCATAACAGTGTCACCTACACATCCCCCATAACAGTGTCACCTACACATCCCCCATAACAGCGTCATCTACACACCCCCCATAACAGTGTCCCCTACACATCCCCCCCATAACAGTGTCACCTACACATCCCCCCCATAACAGTGTCACCTACACCTCCCCCATAACAGTATCATCTACACATCCCCCCATAACAGTGTCCCCTACACATCCCCCATAACAGTGTCACCTACACATCCCCCCCATAACAGTGTCACCTACACATCCCCCCATAACAGTGTCACCTACACATCCCCCCCATAACAGTGTCACCTACACATCCCCCCATAACAGTGTCACCTACACATCCCCCCCATAACAGTGTCACCTACACATCCCCCATAACAGTGTCATCTACACATCCCCCCATAACATCTACACATCCCCCCCATAACAGTGTCATCTACACATCCCCCCTAACAGTGTCACCTACACATCCCCCCATAACAGTGTCACCTATACATCCCCCATAACAGTGTCATCTACACATCCCCCATAACAGTGTCATCTACACATCCCCCATAACAGTGTCATCTACACATCCCCCCATAACAGTGTCATCTACACATCCCCCATAACAGTGTCATCTACACATCCCCCCATAACAGTGTCACCTACACATCCCCCCCATAACAGTGTCACCTACACATCCCCCATAACAGTGTCATCTACACATCCCCCATAAGTGTCACCTACACATCCCCCATAACAGTGTCATCTACACATCCCCCCCATAACAGTGTCATCTACACATCTCCCATAACAGTGTCACCTACACATCCCCCCCATAACAGTGTCACCTACACATCCCCCATAACAGTGTCATCTACACATCCCCCCATAACATCTACACATCCCCCCCATAACATTGTCATCTACACATCCCCCCATAACAGTGTCACCTACACATCCCCCCCATAACAGTATCATCTACACATCCCCCCATAACAGTGTCCCCTACACATCCCCCATAACAGTGTCATCTACACATCCCCCCATAACAGTGTCACCTACACATCCCCCATAACAGTGTCCCCTACACCTCCCCCCATAACAGTGTCATCTACACATCCCCCATAATAGTGTCACCTACACATCCCCCATAACAGTGTCATCTACACATCCCCCCATAACAGTGTCACCTACACATCCCCCATAACAGTGTCACCTACACATCCCCCCATAACAGTGTCACCTACACATCCCCCCATAACAGTGTCATCTACACATCCCCCATAACAGTGTCATCTACACATCCCCCCATAACAGTGTCCCCTACACCCCCCCCCATAACAGTGTCACCTACACATCCCCCCATAACAGTGTCACCTACACCTCCCCCCCCCTAACAGTGTCACCTACACATCCCCCATAACAGTGTCATCTACACATCCCCCCATAACAGTGTCACCTACACATCCCCCATAACAGTGTCACCTACACATCCCCCATAACAGTGTTTTCTACACATCCCCCATAACAGTGTCATCTACACATCCCCCATAACAGTGTCACCTACACATCCCCCCATAACAGTGTCACCTACACATCCCCCATAACAGTGTCACCTACACATCCCCCATAACATTGTCACCTACACATCCCCCCCATAACAGTGTCACCTACACATCCCCCATAACAGTGTCACCTACACATCCCCCATAACAGTGTCACCTACACATCCCCCATAACATTGTCACCTACACATCCCCCCCATAACAGTGTCACCTACACATCCCCCATAACAGTGTCACCTACACATCCCCCATAACAGTGTCACCTACACATCCCCCACAACATTGTCACCTACACATCCCCCATAACAGTGTCATCTACACATCCCCCCATAACAGTGTTATCTACACATCCCCCCATAACAGTGTCACCTACACATCCCCCCATAACAGTGTCACCTACACATCCCCCATAACAGTGTCACCTACACATCCCCCATAACATTGTCACCTACACATCCCCCCCATAACAGTGTCACCTACACATCCCCCATAACAGTGTCACCTACACATCCCCCCATAACAGTGTCATCTACACATCCCCCATAACAGTGTCACCTACACATCCCCCCCATAACAGTGTCACCTACACATCCCCCATAACAGTGTCACCTACACATCCCCCATAACATTGTCACCTACACATCCCCCCATAAGTGTCACCTACACATCCCCCATAACAGTGTCACCTACACATCCCCCCATAACTGTGTCATCTACACATCCCCCATAACAGTGTCACCTACACATCCCCCCCATAACAGTGTCACCTACACATCCCCCATAACAGTGTCACCTACACATCCCCCATAACAGTGTCACCTACACATCCCCCATAACAGTGTTTTCTACACATCCCCCATAACAGTGTCATCTACACATCCCCCCATAACAGTGTCATCTACACATCCCCCATAACAGTGTCACCTACACATCCCCCATAACAGTGTCACCTACACATCCCCCCATAACAGTGTCATCTACACATCCCCCATAACTGTGTCATCTACACATCTCCCCATAACAGTGTCACCTACACATCCCCCCATAACAGTGTCATCTACACATCCCCCCATAACATTGTCACCTACACATCTCCCCATAACAGTGTCATCTACACATCCCCCATAACAGTGTCACCTACACATCCCCCATAACAGCGTCATCTACACATCCCCCATAACAGTGTCATCTACACATCCCCCCATAACAGTGTCACCTACACATCCCCCCATAACAGTGTCATCTACACATCCCCCCATAACAGTGTCACCTACACATCCCCCATAACAGTGTCACCTACACATCCCCCCATAACAGTGTCAGCTACACATCCCCCCCTTAACAGTGTCACCTACACATCCCCCATAACAGTGTCACCTACACATCCCCCCCATAACAGTTTCACCTACACATCCCCCATAACAGTGTCACCTACACATCCCCCCCATAACAGTGTCATCTACACATCCCCCCATAACAGTGTCACCTACACATCCCCCCCATAACAGTGTCACCTACACATCCCCCATAACAGTGTCACCTACACATCCTCCATAACAGTGTCACCTACACATCCCCATAACAGTGTCACCTACACATCCCCCATAACATCTACACATCCCCCCATAACAGTGTCACCTACACATCCCCCATAACAGTGTCATCTACACATCCCCCATAACAGTGTCATCTACACATCCCCCCATAACAGTGTCATCTACACATCCCCCCATAACAGTGTCCCCTACACATCCCCCCCATAACAGTGTCATCTACACACACCCCCATAACAGTGTCACCTACACATCCCCCCATAACAGTGTCACCTACACATCCCCCATAACAGTGTCCCCTACACCTCCCCCCATAACAGTGTCATCTACACATCCCCCATAACAGCGTCATCTACACACCCCCCATAACAGTGTCCCCCACACATCCCCCCCATAACAGTGTCATCTACACACACCCCCATAACAGTGTCACCTACACATCCCCCCATAACAGTGTCCCCTACACATCCCCCCATAACAGTGTCACCTACACATCCCCCCATAACAGTGTCCCCTACACCTCCCCCCATAACAGTGTCACCTACACATCCCCCCATAACAGTGTCATCTACACATCCCCCCATAACAGTGTCACCTACACATCCCCCCATAACAGTGTCACCTACACATCCCCCATAACAGTGTCATCTACACATCCCCCATAACAGTGTCACCTACACATCCCCCATAACAGTGTCACCTACACATCCCCCCATAACAGTGTCACCTACACATCCCCCATAACAGTGTCATCTACACATCCCCCATAACACTGTCACCTACACATCCCCCCATAACAGTGTCCCCTACACCTCCCCCATAACAGTGTCACCTACACATCCCCCATAACAGTGTCACCTACACATCCCCCATAACACTGTCACCTACACATCCCCCCATAACAGTGTCACCTACACCTCCCCCATAACAGTGTCACCTACACATCCCCCCATAACAGTGTCACCTACACATCCCCATAACAGTGTCACCTACACATCCCCCATAACAGCGTCATCTACACATCCCCCATAACAGTGTCATCTACACATCCCCCCCATAACAGTGTCCCCTACACCTCCCCCATAACAGTGTCCCCTACACCTCCCCCCATAACAGTGTCATCTACACATCCCCCATAACAGTGTCACCTACACATCCCCCAATAACAGTGTCATCTACACATCCCCCATAACAGTGTCACCTACACATCCCCCCATAACAGTGTCACCTACACATCCCCCATAACAGTGTCATCTACACATCCCCCATAACAGTGTCACCTACACATCCCCCATAACAGTGTCACCTACACATCCCCCATAACAGTGTCACCTACACATCCCCCATAACAGTGTCACCTACACATCCCCCCATAACAGTGTCACCTACACATCCCCCATAACAGTGTCACCTACACATCCCCCATAACAGTGTCACCTACACATCCCCCCATAACACTGTCACCTACACATCCCCCCATAACAGTGTCACCTACACATCCCCCATAACAGTGTCACCTACACCCCCCCCATAACAGTGTCCCCTACACCTCCCCCATAACAGTGTCCCCTACACATCCCCCCATAACAGTGTCATCTACACATCCCCCATAACAGTGTCACCTACACATCCCCCATAACAGTGTCATCTACACATCCCCCAATAACAGTGTCACCTACACATCCCCCATAACAGTGTCACCTAAACATCCCCCATAACAGTGTCATCTACACATCCCCCATAACAGTGTCACCTACACATCCCCCCATAACAGTGTCCCCTACACATCCCCCCATAACAGTGTCACCTACACCTCCCCCATAACAGTGTCACCTACACATCCCCCCATAACAGTGTCACCTACACATCCCCATAACAGTGTCACCTACACATCCCCATAACACTGTCACCTATACATCCCCCATAACAGTGTCACCTACACATCCCCCCATAACAGTGTCACATACACATCCCCCATAACAGTGTCACCTACACATCCCCCCATAACAGTGTCACCTACACATCCCCCATAACAGTGTCACCTACACATCCCCCCATAACAGTGTCACCTACACATCCCCCCATAGCAGTGTCATCTACACATCCCCCCCCATAACAGTGTCACCTACACATCCCCCCATAACAGTGTCACCTACACATCCCCCATAACAGTGTCACCTACACATCCCCCCATAACAGTGTCACCTACACATCCCCCATAACAGTGTCATCTACACATCCCCCATAACAGTGTCACCTACACATCCCCCATAACAGTGTCATCTACACATCCCCCATAACAGTGTCACCTACACATCCCCCATAACAGTGTCATCTACACATCCCCCATAACAGTGTCACCTACACATCCCCCCATAACAGTGTCACCTACACATCCCCCATAACAGTGTCACCTACACATCCCCCATAACAGTGTCACCTACACATCCCCCCATAACAGTGTCACCTACACATCCCCCATAACAGTGTCACCTACACATCCCCCATAACAGTGTCACCTACACATCCCCCCATAACACTGTCACCTACACATCCCCCCATAACAGTGTCACCTACACATCCCCCATAACAGTGTCACCTACACCCCCCCCCATAACAGTGTCCCCTACACCTCCCCCATAACAGTGTCCCCTACACATCCCCCCATAACAGTGTCATCTACACATCCCCCATAACAGTGTCACCTACACATCCCCCATAACAGTGTCATCTACACATCCCCCAATAACAGTGTCACCTACACATCCCCCATAACAGTGTCACCTAAACATCCCCCATAACAGTGTCATCTACACATCCCCCATAACAGTGTCACCTACACATCCCCCCATAACAGTGTCCCCTACACATCCCCCCATAACAGTGTCACCTACACCTCCCCCATAACAGTGTCACCTACACATCCCCCCATAACAGTGTCACCTACACATCCCCATAACAGTGTCACCTACACATCCCCATAACACTGTCACCTATACATCCCCCATAACAGTGTCACCTACACATCCCCCCATAACAGTGTCACATACACATCCCCCATAACAGTGTCACCTACACATCCCCCCATAACAGTGTCACCTACACATCCCCCATAACAGTGTCACCTACACATCCCCCCATAACAGTGTCACCTACACATCCCCCCATAGCAGTGTCATCTACACATCCCCCCCATAACAGTGTCACCTACACATCCCCCCATAACAGTGTCACCTACACATCCCCCATAACAGTGTCACCTACACATCCCCCCATAACAGTGTCACCTACACATCCCCCATAACAGTGTCATCTACACATCCCCCATAACAGTGTCACCTACACATCCCCCATAACAGTGTCATCTACACATCCCCCATAACAGTGTCACCTACACATCCCCCATAACAGTGTCATCTACACATCCCCCATAACAGTGTCACCTACACATCCCCCCATAACAGTGTCACCTACACATCCCCCCCCATAACAGTGTCATCTACACATCCCCCCATAACACTGTCACCTACACATCCCCCATAACAGTGTCACCTACACATCCCCCATAACAGTGTCATCTACACATCCCCCCATAACACTGTCACCTACACATCCCCCATAACAGTGTCCTCTACACATCCCCCATAACAGTGTCATCTACACATCCCCCCATAACACTGTCACCTACACATCCCCCATAACAGTGTCCTCTACACCTCCCCCCATAACAGTGTCACCTACACCTCCCCCCATAACAGTGTCACCTACACATCCCCCCATAACAGTGTCATCTACACATCCCCCCATAACAGTGTCATCTACACATCCCCCATAACAGTGTCATCTACACATCCCCCCATAACAGTGTCACCTACACATCCCCCCATAACAGTGTCACCTACACATCCCCCCATAACAGTGTCACCTACACATCCCCCATAACAGTGTCATCTACACATCCCCGATAACAGTGTCACCTACACATCCCCCATAACAGTGTCATCTACACATCCCCCATAACAGTGTCACCTACACATCCCCCCCATAACATTGTCATCTACACATCCCCCCATAACAGTGTCACCTACACATCCCCCCATAACAGTGTCATCTACACATCCCCCTATAACAGTGTCACCTACACATCCCCCATAACAGTGTCACCTACACATCCCCCCATAACAGTGTCACCTACACATCCCCCATAACAGTGTCACCTACACATCCCCCCATAACAGTGTCATCTACACATCCCCCCATAACAGTGTCACCTACACATCCCCCATAACAGTGTCACCTACACATCCCCCATAACAGTGTCACCTACACATCCCCCCATAACAGTGTCACCTACACATCTCCCCATAACAGTGTCACCTACACATCCCCCCATAACAGTGTCACCTACACCCCCCCCATAACAGTGTCACCTACACATCCCCCATAACAGTGTCACCTACACCTCCCCCATACCAGTGTCACCTACACCTCCCCCCATAACAGTGTCACCTACACATCCCCCATAACAGTGTCACCTACACATCCCCCCATAACAGTGTCACCTACACATCCCCCATAACAGTGTCACCTACACATCCCCCCATAACAGTGTCACCTACACATCCCCCCATAACAGTGTCACCTACACATCCCCCATAACAGTGTCACCTACACATCCCCCCATAACAGCGTCACCTACACATCCCCCCATAACAGTGTCATCTACACATCCCCCAGGGGGTGTGGCAGGGGGTGACGATGTGGCAGAGGGTGGCAGAAGGTGCATATGGTGTACATGGTGTATGGGGTGTATATAGTGTATATGGTGTATATAGTGTATATGGTGTATATAGTGTACATGATGTATATAATGTATATAGTGTATATAGTGTACATGGTGTATATAATGTATATAGTGTACACAGTGTATATAATGTATATGGTGTACATGGTGTATATGGTGTATATAGTGTACATGGTGTATATAATGTATATAGTGTACACAGTGTATATAATGTATATGGTGTACATGGTGTTTATAATGTATATAGTGTACACAGTGTATATAATGTATATGGTGTACATGGTGTATATGGTGTATATAGTGTACATGGTGTATATACTGTACATGGTGTATATAGTGTACATGGTGTATGGGGTGTAAATAGTGTGTATGGTGTATATGGTGTATATGGTGCGTATAGTGTACATGGTGTATATAGTATATATTGGGGCAGATTTACTTACCCGGTCCATTCGCGATCCAGCGGTGCGTTTTCTGCGCTGGATTCGGGTCCGGCTCGGATTCATCAAGGCAGTTCCTCCGACGTCCACCAGGTGGCGCTGCTGCGCTGAAGTTCCCTGAAATGCACTGAAGTTCACGATCCTATCCTGGATGAAGGTGAGTGCAAGCTCCGCGACACAATTTCCTTTTTTAAATTCGTTTTTTCCGAATCCGTTGGGTTTTCGTTCGGCCACGCCCCCGATTTCCGTTGCGTGCATGCCGGTGCCGATGCGCCACAATCCGATCGCGTGCGCCAAAATCCCGGGGCAATTCAGGGAAAATCGGCGCAAATCGGAAATATTCGGGTAACACGTCGGGAAAACGCGAATCGGGCCCTTAGTAAATGATCCCCAATATATACACATTGGGGGTCATTTACTGAGGGCCCGATTTGCGTTTTCCCGACGTGTTACCCGAATATTTCCGACGATTTTTCCCTGAATTGCCCCGGGATTTTGGCGCACGTGTTCGGATTGTAGTGCATCGGCGCTGGCATGGACGTGACGGAAATCGGGGGGCGTGGCCGAATGAAAACCCGAAGGATTCGGAAAAAAAATTGTCGCGGGACTCGCGCTTACCTTCACTCGGCCCGGCTTGGTGAAGATCAGTGCATTCCGGGGAATTTCAGCTCACGTTGGAGGAACTACCTTAGTGAATCACCGGAAGCCCCGAATCCACCGCAGAGAACACGCCGCTGGATCGCGAATGGGCCGGGTAAGTAAATCTGCCCCATTATGTATACAATATACACTCACCGGCCACTTTATTAGGTACACCTGTCCAACTGCTCGTTAACACTTAATTTCTAATCAGCCAATCACATGGCGGCACCTCAGTGCATTTAGGCATGTAGACATGGTCAAGACAATCTCCTGCAGTTCTCCCGAGCATCAGTATGGGGAAGAAAGGTGATTTGTGGCCTTTGAACGTGGCATGGTTGTTGGTGCCAGAAGGGCTGGTCTGAGTATTTCAGAAACTGCTGATCTACTGGGATTTTCACGCACAACCATCTGTAGGGTTTACAGAGAATGGTCCGAAAAAGAAAAAACATCCAGTGAGCGGCAGTTCTGTGGGCGGAAATGCCTTGTTGATGCCAGAGGTCAGAGGAGAATGGGCAGACTGGTTCAAGCTGATAGAAAGGCAACAGTGACTCAAATCACCACCCGTTACAACCAAGGTAGGCAGAAGAGCATCTCTGAACGCACAGTACGTCCAACTTTGAGGCAGATGGGCTACAGCAGCAGAAGACCACACCGGGTGCCACTCCTTTCAGCTAAGAACAGGAAACTGAGGCAACAATTTGCACAAGCTCATTGAAATTGGACAGTAGAAGATTGGAAAAACGTTGTCTGGTCTGATGAGTCTCGATTTCTGCTGCAACATTCGGATGGTAGGGTCAGAATTTGGCGTCAACAACATGAAAGCATGGATCCATCCTGCCTTGTATCAGCGGCTCAGGCTGGTGGTGGTGGTGTCATGGATCCATCCTGCCTTGTATCAGCGGGTCAGGCTGGTGGTGGTGGTGTCATGGATCCATCCTGCCTTGTATCAGCGGCTCAGGCTGGTGGTGGTGGTGTCATGGATCCATCCTGCCTTGTATCAGCGGGTCAGGCTGGTGGTGGTGGTGTCATGGATCCATCCTGCCTTGTATCAGCGGCTCAGGCTGGTGGTGGTGGTGTCATGGATCCATCCTGCCTTGTATCAGCGGGTCAGGCTGGTGGTGGTGGTGTCATGGTGTCTTTGGGCCCCTTGGTACAACGCCACAGCCTACCTGAGTATTGTTGCTGACCATGTCCATCCCTTTATGAGCACAATGTACCCTGTAACATCTGATGGCTACTTTCAGCAGGATAATGCGCCATGTCATAAAGCTGGAATCATCTCAGACTGGTTTCTTGAACATGACAATGAGGTCACTGGACACAAATGGCCTCCACAGTCACCAGATCCCAATCCAATAGAGCATCTTTGGGATGTGGTGGAACGGGAGATTCGCATCATGGATGTGCAGCCGACAAATCTGCGGCAACTGTGTGATGCCATCATGTCAATATGGAGCAAAATCTCTGAGGAGCTTCCAGCACCTTGTTGTATCTATGCCACGAAGAATTGAGGCAGTTCTGAAGGCACAAGGGGGTCCAAGCCGTTACTAGCATGGTGGACCTAATAAAGTGGCCGGTGAGTGTATATATAATACCCCCCCCCATATATATAGAGGACATTGGGCCTGGGTTGTGCTGTTCTGGGCTTCTGGCAGGTTCGGCTTGTGCTGTGATGTCAGGGAAAACATGTTATTCACCCAGAATTGTGTCCCAGCAACTGACCCAGCAGATCGCGGACCCCCAGCCATGGACACTCTGTGCAGGAGAGATCAGAGCACTTAAAAGGGAATTACACCTTGGCCAGGAAGGTCAGAGTTCAGCCATAGTGCGCATGTCCTGGGGTCCCCTCTCCATGCACCGTACATCACATTCTCTGCCCCCTCCCCTTTAATGATCCCGGATTATCCACTTTGAATTACATTTTCCGTTAGATTATGAAGGGATTTGCTTCCCCCGGGGTCTCCGTCATTGGGGCGACTTGTGGTTCCCTGCAGGACATAAACCTGATCCTGTGGAATCTGACCGCAGCCGAACCGGAGAATTGTGCCGGAGAATGTTATAGATGCCGGAGCGGCACTGCCATGATAATCCCATAATCTCATTATACAGAAAGAGAGATACAAAGGGGGGAGTAGGGGGCAACGTGAGAGAGGAAGGCTGAACCTCATCACTGCAAGTACATATAGTGCAAATAACTTACTATACACCACCACTAGGGGGAGCTCACTACATACAGATTATACACCACCACTAGGGGGAGATCACTACATACACATTATACACCACCACTAGGAGGAGATCACTACATACACATTATACACCACCACTAGGGGGAGATCACTACATACAGATTATACACCACCACTAGGGGGAGATCACTACATACAGATTATACACCACCACTAGAGGGAGATCACTACATACAGATTATACACCACCACTAGGGGGAGGTCACTATATACAGATTATACACCACCACTAGGGGGAGATCACTACATACACATTATACACCACCACTAGGGGGAGATCACTACATACAGATTATACACCACCACTAGGAGGAGGTCATACAGATTATACACCACCACTAGGAGGAGATCACTACATACACATTATACACCACCACTAGGAGGAGATCACTACATACAGATTATACACCACCACTAGGGGGAGATCACTACATACAGATTATACACCACCACTAGGGGGAGATCACTACATACACATTATACACCACCACTAGGGGAGCTCACTACATACAGATTATACACCACCACTAGGAGGAGATCACTACATACAGATTATACACCACCACTAGGGGGAGATCACTACATACAGATTATACACCTCCACTAGGGGGAGATCACTACATACACATTATACACCACCACTAGGGGGAGATCACTACATACACATTATACACCACCACTAGGGGGAGCTCACTACATACACATTATACACCACCACTAGGAGGAGATCACTACATACAGATTATACACCACCACTAGGGGGAGCTCACTACATACAGATTATACACCACCACTAGGAGGAGATCACTACATACAGATAATACACCACCACTAGGGGGAGATCACTACATACAGATTATACACCACCACTAGGGGGAGATCACTGCATACAGATTATATACCACCACTAGGGGGAGCTCACTACATACAGATTATACACCACCACTAGGGGGAGCTCACTACATAAACATTATACACCACCACTAGGGGGAGATCACTACATACAGATTATACACCACCACTAGGGGGAGATCACTACATACAGATTATACACCACCACTAGAGGGAGATCACTACATACAGATTATACACCACCACTAGGAGGAGATCACTACATACAGACTATACACCACCACTAGGAGGAGATCACTACATACAGATTATACACCACCACTAGGGGGAGCTCACTACATGCAGATTATACACCACCACTAGGGGGAGATCACTACATACAGATTATACACCACCACTAGGGGGAGCTCACTACATACAGATTATACACCACCACTAGGGGGAGATCACTACATACAGATTATACACCACCACTAGGAGGAGATCACTACATACACATTATACACCACCACTAGGAGGAGATCACTACATACAGATTATACACCACCACTAGGGGGAGATCACTACATACAGATTATACACCACCACTAGGGGGAGATCACTACATACAGATTATACACCACCACTAGAGGGAGATCACTACATACAGATTATACACCACCACTAGGGGGAGGTCACTATATACAGATTATACACCACCACTAGGGGGAGATCACTACATACAGATTATACACCACCACTAGGGGGAGATCACTACATACAGATTATACACCACCACTAGAGGGAGATCACTACATACAGATTATACACCACCACTAGGAGGAGATCACTACATACAGACTATACACCACCACTAGGAGGAGATCACTACATACGGATTATACACCACCACTAGGGGGAGCTCACTACATGCAGATTATACACCACCACTAGGGGGAGATCACTACATACAGATTATACACCACCACTAGGGGGAGCTCACTACATACAGATTATACACCACCACTAGGGGGAGATCACTACATACAGATTATACACCACCACTAGGAGGAGATCACTACATACACATTATACACCACCACTAGGAGGAGATCACTACATACAGATTATACACCACCACTAGGGGGAGATCACTACATACAGATTATACACCACCACTAGGGGGAGATCACTACATACAGATTATACACCACCACTAGAGGGAGATCACTACATACAGATTATACACCACCACTAGGGGGAGGTCACTACATACAGATTATACACCACCACTAGGAGGAGATCACTACATACAGATTATACACCACCACTAGGGGGAGCTCACTACATACAGATTATACACCACCACTAGGGGGAGATCACTACATACAGATTATACACCACCACTAGGAGGAGATCACTACATACACATTATACACCACCACTAGGGGGAGATCACTACATACAGATTATACACCACCACTAGGGGGAGCTCACTACATACAGATTATACACCACCCCTAGGGGGAGATCACTACATACAGATTATACACCACCACTAGGGGGAGATCACTACATACAGATTATACATCACCACTAGGGGGAGCTCACTATATACAGATTACACATCACCACTAGGGGGAGATCACTACATACACATTATACATCACCACTAGGGGGAGATCACTACATACAGATTATACACCACCACTAGGAGGAGATCACTATATACAGATTATACACCACCACTAGGGGGAGATCACTACATACAGATTATACACCACCACTAGGGGGAGATCACTACATACAGATTATACATCACCACTAGGGGGAGCTCACTACCTACAGATTATACAACACCACTAGGAGGAGATCACTACATACAGATTATACACCACCACTAGGGGAAGATCACTACATACACATTATACACCACCACTAGGGGGAGCTCACTACATACAGATTCTACACCCCCACTAGGGGGAGCTCACTACATACACATTATACACCACCACTAGGGGGAGATCACTACATACACATTATACACCACCACTAGGGGGAGCTCACTACATACAGATTATACACCACCACTAAGAGGAGATCACTACATACACATTATACACTACCACTAGGAGGAGCTCACTACATACAGATTATACACCACCACTAGGGGGAGCTCACTACATACAGATTATACACCACTAGAGGGAGATCACTACATACAGATCATACACCACCACTAGGGGGAGATCACTACATACAGATTATACACCACCACTAGGAGGAGATCACTACATACAGATTATACACCACCATTAGGGAGAGATCACTACATACAGATTATACACCACCACTAGGGGGAGATCACTACATACAGATTATACACCACCACTAGGGGGAGATCACTACATACATATTATACACCACCATTAGGGAGAGATCACTACATACACATTATACACCACCACTAGGGGGAGCTCACTACATACAGATTATACATCACCACTAGGGGGAGCTCACTACATACAGATTATACACCACCACTAGGGGGAGATCACTACATACAGATTATACATCACCACTAGGAGGAGCTCACTACATACACATTATACACCACCACTAGGAGGAGATCACTACATACACATTATACACCACCACTAGGAGGAGATCACTACATACAGATTATACACCACCACTAGGGGGAGCTCACTATATACAGATTATACACCACCACGAGGAGGAGATCACTACATACAGATTATACATCACCACTAGGGGGAGATCACTACATACATATTATACACCACCACTAGGGGGAGATCACTACATACAGATTATACACCACCACTAGAGGGAGATCACTACATACAGATTATACACCACCACTAGGGGGAGCTCACTATATACAGATTATACACCACCACTTGGGGGAGATCACTACATACACATTATACACCACCACTAGGAGGAGCTCACTACATACACATTATACACCACCACTAGGAGGAGATCACTACATACACATTATACACCACCACTAGGAGGAGATCACTACATACAGATTATACACCACCACTAGGGGGAGCTCACTATATACAGATTATACACCACCACGAGGAGGAGATCACTACATACAGATTATACATCACCACTAGGGGGAGATCACTACATACATATTATACACCACCACTAGGGGGAGATCACTACATACAGATTATACACCACCACTAGAGGGAGATCACTACATACAGATTATACACCACCACTAGGGGGAGGTCACTACATACATATTATACACCACCACTATGGGGAGCTCACTATATACAGATTATACACCACCACTTGGGGGAGATCACTACATACAGATTATACACCACCACTAGGAGGAGATCACTACATACAGATTATACACCACCACTAGGGGGAGCTCACTACATACACATTATACACCACCACTAGGGGGAGATCACTACATACACATTATACACCACCACTAGGAGGAGATCACTGCATACAGATTATACACCACCACTAGGGGGAGATCACTACATACAGATTATACACCACCACTAGGGGGAGATCACTACATACACATTATACACCACCACTAGGAGGAGATCACTGCATACAGATTATACACCACCACTAGGAGGAGATCATTACATACAGATTATACACCACCACTAGGAGGAGATCACTACATACACATTATACACCACCACTAGGGGGAGATCACTACATACACATTATACACCACCACTAGGGGGAGATCACTACATACAGATTCTACACCACCACTAGGGGGAGATCACTACATACAGATTCTACACCACCACTAGGGGGAGATCACTACATACAGGTTATACTCCACCACTAGGGGGAGCTCACTACATACAGATTATACACAACTACTAGGGGGAGCTCACTACATACAGATTATACATTGTACTCAGAGGCATAACTAGGAGAGGCTTGCCCCATAGCAGGCCTCCTCATGGGGCCCTCTTCTCCTTAAGAAAATATACTGTATACATATTTATGAACTTATATGTTTATACAATCACATTTATACACACATGTATCCACACATTTATATACATTCCAAAGTTCTACACTAACAATTTTACACAGCATATACACACATACTGCATATACACACATATAGCACATACTTCATATACATAAATATACACACATACTGCATATAAATACATATAGCACATACTGCATATACATACATATACTCACATACTGCATATACATACATATACACACATACTGCATAAACATACATATACACACATACATACATATACACACATACTGCATATAGATACATATACACACATACGGCATATACATACATATACACACATACTGCATATAAATACATATAGCACCTACTGCATATACATACGTATACACACATACTGCATATAAATACGTATACACACATACTGCATATACATACATATACACACATACTGCATATACATACATATACACACATACTGCATAAACATACATATACACACATACTGCATATAAATACGTATACACACATACTGCATATACATACATATACACACATACTGCATATAAATACGTATACACACATACTGCATATACATACATATACACACATACTGCATATACATACATATACACACATACTGCATAAACGTACGTATACACACATACTGCATATACATACGTATACACACATACTGCATATAAATACGTATACACACATACTGCATATACATACATATACACACATACTGCATATACATACATATACACACATACTGCATAAACATACATATACACACATACTGCATGTAAATACGTATACACACATACTGCATATACATACATATACACACATACTGCATATAAATACGTATACACACATACTGCATATACATACATATACACACATACTGCATATACATACATATACACACATACTGCATAAACATACGTATACACACATACTGCATATACATACGTATACACACATACTGCATATGCATACGTATACACACATACTGCATATGCATACGTATACACACATACTGCATATACATACGTATACACACATACTGCATATGCATACGTATACACACATACTGCTTATACATACATATACACACATACTGCATATACATACATATACACACATACTGCATATACATACATATAAACACATACTGCATAAAAATACATATACACACATACTGCATATACATACATAGACACACATACTGCATATACATACATATACACACATACTGCATATACATACGTATACACACATACTGCATATAAATACGTATACACACATACTGCATATACATACGTATACACACATAGTGCATATACATACATATAGCCCATACACACATTCATGCAGTATAAGCTGCCATCTAAGCTGTGTAATGTGGAAGATGTGCAATGTTGTATACATATTGGGGCACATTTACTTAGCCGGTCCAGTCGCGATCCCATGGCGTGTTCTCCACCGGGATTTACTAAGATTGTTCGCCCGAGTTCCTGCAGGTGTCGCTGCTGCGCTGAGGTCCGCCAGAGTACACCTACTTACATACTGCATATACATACATATACACACATACTGCATATACATACATATACACACATGCTGCATATACATACATATACACACATACTGCATAAACATACATATACACACATACAGCATATACATACATATACACACATACTGCATATACATACATATACACACATACTGCATATACATACATATACACACATACTGCATATACATACATATACACACATACTGCATATATATACATATACACACATACTGCATATACATACATATACACACATACTGCATATACATACATATACACACATACTGCATAAACATACATATACACACATACTGCATATACATACATATACACACATACTGCATAAACATACATATACACACATACTGCATATACATACATATACACACATACTGCATATACATACATATACACACATACTGCATATACATACATATACACACATACTGCATATACATACATATAGCCCATACTGCATATACATACATATACACACATACTGCATATACATACATATACACACATACTGCATATACATACATATACACACATACTGCATATATATACATATACACACATACTGCATAAACATACATATACACACATACTGCATATACATACATATACACACATACTGCATATACATACATATACACACATACTGCATAAACATACATATACACACATACTGCATATACATACATATACACACATACTGCATAAACATACATATACACACATACTGCATATATATACATATACACACATACTGCATAAACATACATATACACACATACTGCATATACATACATATACACACATACTGCATATACATACATATACACACATACTGCATAAACATACATATACACACATACTGCATATACATACATATACACACATACTGCATATACATACATATAGCCCATACTGCATATACATACATATACACACATACTGCATATATATACATATACACACATACTGCATATACATACATATACACACATACTGCATATACATACATATACACACATACTGCATAAACATACATATACACACATACTGCATATACATACATATACACACATACTGCATATACATACATATACACACATACTGCATATACATACATATACACACATACTGCATATACATACATATACACACATACTGCATATACATACATATACACACATACTGCATATACATACATATACACACATACTGCATATACATACATATAGCCCATACACACATTCATGCAGTATAAGCTGCCATCTAAGCTGTGTAATGTGGAAGATGTGCAATGTTGTATACATATTGGGGCACATTTACTTAGCCGGTCCAGTCGCGATCCCATGGCGTGTTCTCCACCGGGATTTACTAAGATTGTTCGCCCGAGTTCCTGCAGGTGTCGCTGCTGCGCTGAGGTCCGCCAGAGTTCACCTACTTACATACTGCATATACATACATATACACACATACTGCATAAACATACATATACACACATACTGCATATATATACATATACACACATACTGCATAAACATACATATACACACATACTGCATATACATACATATACACACATACTGCATATACATACATATACACACATACTGCATAAACATACATATACACACATACTGCATATACATACATATAGCCCATACTGCATATACATACATATACACACATACTGCATATACATACATATACACACATACTGCATATATATACATATACACACATACTGCATATACATACATATACACACATACTGCATATACATACATATACACACATACTGCATAAACATACATATACACACATACTGCATATACATACATATACACACATACTGCATAAACATACATATACACACATACTGCATATACATACATATACACACATACTGCATATACATACATATACACACATACTGCATATACATACATATACACACATACTGCATATACATACATATAGCCCATACACACATTCATGCAGTATAAGCTGCCATCTAAGCTGTGTAATGTGGAAGATGTGCAATGTTGTATACATATTGGGGCACATTTACTTAGCCGGTCCAGTCGCGATCCCATGGCGTGTTCTCCGCCGGGATTTACTAAGATCGTTCGCCCAAGTTCCTGCAGGTGTCGCTGCTGCGCTGAGGTCCGCCAGAGTTCACCTACTTCTTCAAATCAGTTTTTTAAATTCCACGTTTATTCCGAATCCGTCGGGTTGTCCGATGGTCACGCCCCCGATTTTTGTCGCGTGAAAGCCGGCTCCGATGCGCCAAAATCCCGGGGCAATTCGTCACAAATCGGAAATCAACGGGAAACCCGACAATATTGCACGATTCGGATCCATAGTAAATGAGCCCCATTATGTTGTACAATGAGCAGTATACCGTAAGGCGCACAAAAAATCCTTTGATTTTCTTAGAAATCAAAGGTGCGCCTTATAGTCCAGTGTGCCTTATGTATGAACCGTACTTACAGACAACAGCTGCCTGGAACTGTGCACAGGTCTTCCCCCTGATGGTCATTCAATCTTATAATCAGGTGCACCTTATAATCCGGTGAACCTTATAATCCGAAAAATAAGAAAATATGTATATATCAGTGCACCTCCTCTTTTCTCCTCTATTCTGGAGCTACCAATATAATGGGGGAAACCCACTGAGGTTACCTATATACTGGGGGGCACACGCTAGGGCTACCTATATACTGGGGGCCAATGTGCTAGATACATATATACTGGAGAACACCCACTGAGGTTATCTATATACTGGGGGGCACACGCTAGGGCTACCTATATACTGGGGGCCAATGTGCTAGATACATATATACTGGGAACATCCACTGAGGTTACCTATATACTGGGGGGCACACGCTAGGGCTACCTATATACTGGGGGCCAATGTGCTAGATACATATATACTGGGGAACACCCACTGAGGTTACCTATATACTGGGGGGCACACGCTAGGGCTACCTATATACTGGGGGCCAATGTGCTAGATACATATATACTGGGGAACACCCACTGAGGTTACCTATATACTGGGGGGCACACGCTAGGGCTACCTATATACTGGGGGCCAATGTGCTAGATACATATATACTGGGGAACACCCACTGAGGTTATCTATATACTGGGGGGCACACGCTAGGGCTACCTATATACTGGGGGCCAATGTGCTAGATACATATATACTGGGGAACACCCACTGAGGTTACCTATATACTGGGGGGCACACGCTAGGGCTACCTATATACTGGGGGCCAATGTGCTAGATACATATATACTGGGGAACACCCACTGAGGTTATCTATATACTGGGGGGCACACGCTAGGGCTACCTATATACTGGGGGCCAATGTGCTAGATACATATATACTGGGAAACACCCACTGAGGTTACCTATATACTGGGGGGCACACGCTAGGGCTACCTATATACTGGGGGCCAATGTGCTAGATACATATATACTGGGAACATCCACTGAGGTTACCTATATACTGGGGGGCACACGCTAGGGCTACCTATATACTGGGGGCAGTGTGTGAATAATAATTCATGACAGGCACAATATTATATTTTAATTATAGGGGGGGCACTGTATATGTTAGAAGTAATATTTGTCATTTGGTGGGGGGTGCATTGTATATAATCTAGTGAGCTCAGGGGTGGGGGTGATTTTTTTGAGATTCGCCCAGTATGATAAGATACCTTGGAGCTGCCCTGGTTGGGGGTGCCTCTAATAGATGGGGGTCCAGGGGATTTGTATGGGTCCGCTGACACCATAGACACCAGTACCAGGTCTTCTGCCCCCCCTTGTCCCGCTGTCCCCCGTCTGAACCCCATCCGTCTGCTCCATCTGTCTCTATACAATGTTATACCAGCAGCATGGAGCCGCACACCCCATGTCTGCCTGCAGGGGGATACAGGGGGGACAAGGGGGTTTAGGGCTCGATATAAAGGGAAACTTCAGGACAAAGGTCGGGGGTCTCTCTGCTCCCTGACCCCAGGTTTCTAAGAAACACAAGCAGATCTTGTTTCTCAGGGAAGGATCCGGGCTGTGGCGGGCAGGGGTCCGCGCCTCGGGCTGCTCATGCTGCGGGCAGCTGGGGGACAGAGTGTGGACTGGACCGGTCCTGCTGGGACTGATCCGGGCTCAGCGTGTGATATCACAGAACTATGTGCCCCCCCGCCCACACACCTTATGTCCTGTACACAGAGATGGTGGAGCGCTGTTCATCCTGAGCCTCCTGGTGCCTGATAGAATGCTAGGGTTACAGTGAGTACAGTGTAATAACACAGGTTTATACAATATTCAGGGTCAGCGGATGATAATGGAGGATACAGGGCTGGATGGAGGAAAAACAAAAACGCACACAGGCTGGAGAAAAGGTTATATTTGTGCTTTACATACACCCCACATGCCCCATAGTATAGTATATAGTATATAGAGGTGTACAGCCGGCATCTCCTCCACAGGCTCCAACATCATCTCGGGACTTCTATAATGGAAAAGATGAAGCGTCAAAGAGGAAACAATCCACAACCTTCCACTATAAGAAGATAAAGGCAAAACACATCTACTCCAATCACATCCAAAGCTCCAAGGTCACATACAGTACTGATCACAGGGTACATACAGTCTCCTCTCCCCGGGATGTAATGGCTGATAACAGAGAGTAATAGATTGTATCCCCCTGTACAGTCTCCTCTCCCCGGGATGTAATGGCTGATAACAGAGAGTAATAGATTGTATCCCCCCTGTACAGTCTCCTCTCCCCGGGATGTAATGGCTGATAACAGAGAGTAATAGATTGTATCCCCCCTGTACAGTCTCCTCTCCCCAGGATGTAATGGCTGATAACAGAGATTAATAGATTGTATCCCCCTGTACAGTCTCCTCTCCCCGGGATGTAGTGGCTGATAACAGAGAGTAATAGATTGTATCCCCCCCTGTACAGTCTCCTCTCCCCGGGATGTAATGGCTGATAACAGAGAGTAATAGATTGTATCCCCCCCTGTACAGTCTCCTCTCCCCAGGATGTAATGGCTGATAACAGAGATTAATAGATTGTATCCCCCCTGTACAGTCTCCTCTCCCCGGGGTGTAATGGCTGATAACAGAGAGTAATAGATTGTATCCCCCCCTGTACAGTCTCCTCTCCCCAGGATGTAATGGCTGATAGCAGAGAGTAATAGATTGTATCCCCCCCTGTACAGTCTCCTCTCCCCGGGGTGTAATGGCTGATAACAGAGAGTAATAGCTTGTATCCCCCTGTACAGTCTCCTCTCCCCGGGATGTAATGGCTGATAACAGAGAGTAATAGATTGTATCCCCCCTGTACAGTCTCCTCTCCCCAGGATGTAATGGCTGATAACAGAGAGTAATAGATTGTATCCCCCCCTGTACAGTCTCCTCTCCCCAGGATGTAATGGCTGATAACAGAGAGTAATAGATTGTATCCCCCCTGTACAGTCTCCTCTCCCCAGGATGTAATGGCTGATAACAGAGAGTAATAGATTGTATCCCCTTGTACAGTCTCCTCTCCCCGGGATGTAATGGCTGATAACAGAGAGTAATAGATTGTATCCCCCCTGTACAGTCTCCTCTCCCCGGGATGTAATGGCTGATAACAGAGAGTAATAGATTGTATCCCCCCTGTACAGTCTCCTCTCCCCGGGATGTAATGGCTGATAACAGAGAGTAATAGATTGTATCCCTCCTGTACAGTCTCCTCTCCCCGGGATGTAATGGCTGATAACAGAGAGTAATAGATTGTATCCCTCCTGTACAGTCTCCTCTCCCCGGGATGTAATGGCTGATAACAGAGAGTAATAGATTGTATCCCCCCCTGTACAGTCTCCTCTCCCTGGGGTGTAATGGCTGATAACAGAGAGTAATAGATTGTATACCCCCTGTACAGTCTCCTCTCCCCAGGATGTAAGGGCTGATAACATAGAGTAATAGCTTGTATCCCCCTGTACAGTCTCCTCTCCCCGGGATGGAATGGCTGATAACAGAGAGTAATAGATTGTATCCCCCCCTGTACAGTCTCCTCTCCCCGGGATGTAATGGCTGATAACAGAGAGTAATAGATTGTATCCCCCCCTGTACAGTCTCCTCTCGCCGGGATGTAATGGCTGATAGCAGAGAGTAATAGATTGTATCCCCCTGTACAGTCTCCTCTCCCCGGGATGTAATGGCTGATAACAGAGAGTAATAGATTGTATCCCTCCTGTACAGTCTCCTCTCCCCGGGATGTAATGGCTGATAACAGAGAGTAATAGATTGTATCCCCCCCTGTACAGTCTCCTCTCCCTGGGGTGTAATGGCTGATAACAGAGAGTAATAGATTGTATACCCCCTGTACAGTCTCCTCTCCCCAGGATGTAAGGGCTGATAACATAGAGTAATAGCTTGTATCCCCCTGTACAGTCTCCTCTCCCCGGGATGGAATGGCTGATAACAGAGAGTAATAGATTGTATCCCCCCCTGTACAGTCTCCTCTCCCCGGGATGTAATGGCTGATAACAGAGAGTAATAGATTGTATCCCCCCCTGTACAGTCTCCTCTCGCCGGGATGTAATGGCTGATAGCAGAGAGTAATAGATTGTATCCCCCTGTACAGTCTCCTCTCCCCGGGATGTAATGGCTGATAACAGAGAGTAATAGATTGTATCCCTCCTGTACAGTCTCCTCTCCCCGGGATGTAATGGCTGATAACAGAGAGTAATAGATTGTATCCCCCCCTGTACAGTCTCCTCTCCCTGGGGTGTAATGGCTGATAACAGAGAGTAATAGATTGTATACCCCCTGTACAGTCTCCTCTCCCCAGGATGTAAGGGCTGATAACATAGAGTAATAGCTTGTATCCCCCTGTACAGTCTCCTCTCCCCGGGATGGAATGGCTGATAACAGAGAGTAATAGATTGTATCCCCCCCTGTACAGTCTCCTCTCCCCGGGATGTAATGGCTGATAACAGAGAGTAATAGATTGTATCCCCCCCTGTACAGTCTCCTCTCGCCGGGATGTAATGGCTGATAGCAGAGAGTAATAGATTGTATCCCCCTGTACAGTCTCCTCTCCCCGGGATGTAATGGCTGATAACAGAGAGTAATAGATTGTATCCCCCCTGTACAGTCTCCTCTCCCCGGGGTGTAATGGCTGATAACAGAGAGTAATAGATTGTATCCCCCCTGTACAGTCTCCTCTCGCCGGGATGTAATGGCTGATAACAGAGAGTAATAGATTGTATCCCCCCTGTACAGTCTCCTCTCCCCGGGATGTAATGGCTGATAACAGAGAGTAATAGATTGTATCCCCCCTGTACAGTCTCCTATCCCCGGGATGTAATGGCTGATAACAGAGAGTAATAGATTGTATCCCCCCCTGTACAGTCTCCTCTCCCCGGGATGTAATGGCTGATAACAGAGAGTAATAGATTGTATCCCCCCTGTACAGTCTCCTCTCGCCGGGATGTAATGGCTGATAACAGAGAGTAATAGATTGTATCCCCCTGTACAGTCTCCTCTCCCCGGGGTGTAATGGCTGATAACAGAGAGTAATAGATTGTATCCCCCCTGTACAGTCTCCTCTCCCAGGGATGTAATGGCTGATAACAGAGAGTAATAGATTGTATCCCCCCCTGTACAGTCTCCTCTCCCCGGGATGTAATGGCTGATAACAGAGAGTAATAGATTGTATCCCCCCTGTACAGTCTCCTCTCCCCGGGATGTAATGGCTGATAACAGAGAGTAATAGATGTTATGCCCACTCTTAGAGTAACAATAAAGTTGTGTTCGGTCTGTGAGTTCTTACCATCAAGAATATGGAATTCATCCGCCGACTCGCAGAAACCTGCAGATAGATTTAGATACAGTAGTTACCTGCACTAGGCCACGCCCCTTACTTCACAAAGCTCCACCCAGATGTCTAACTATAAGCACAACCCCAGGACTCACCATAAGCAGGGAAGGGGTAGATATTCTCCACATCTATTCCCTGCTTCCCCGCCAGGTCGTCCAGCTTCCGGTAGATCTCCTCACTCACTGTCGTTTTACGTCCTAGATAAAATAATTATTCAGTAAAATTAGAATACAGCTTATCCTTACTTCTCTAGTCACTGCCAAAGCTGCATGCTGCTGACTCCGGGCCATTACTAAACTTAATGCTGGAATTCTTTTCCCTGAGATCTAGTGCTCCTGGTCCCTCCATTAGCCAACTTGTATTTTCCTGAGGTGTAGCAGGCGTCTGACTGGCTGGAACCCCATAACGTTCCAGCGAGATAATAGTCAGGTTCTGTCTGGAGCTAAGGGATCGTCTACAAATACTGACTGCAAAGACTACGCAGATTATCGCTGCCCATTCAGCAGAGCCAATGCGGCTACACAGGAGACTATCCCAGCGAGGAGACCCTTTAGTCCACGCTAACTCCCCAGGCCCTGTGACCCCCCAGACCCTGTGACCCCAGTGGCCCTGCTACCATCAGAACTGGCCAATCCGGGTCCCTGTCTCCTGCTGTCACCCCCGGTGGGGATGTTACATATATACTGAGATAAAAAGTGATCTGTTATATGACATGACTGACAAGTGGGTGTGGCTAAATAATTGAAGATGCTTCGGAGCAAGTCTTGCCAAATATTGTGTAATATCGGGAACTTACCGTAGAGTTTGATTGTTATCTTGTTTCTCCGCTGGTAATAGAGAATGGCGTAATTCTGGTAGTCCGTCTCGCCTACGACCATGTCCAGAGATCCCTGATATCCCTTAGCTAAGCGGAAACACGTGTGTTATACATGAGCAAAACACGATAACACGTGAGGGTCATTACCTGCTGAGACTTGGAGATCGGGCTTCCCCATTTAAGGACCTGTCAGGTCCTAGAGTTGGGCCATTGCTATATGTAACTACCGGAACTCTCGCCCCAGGGATTTATTGGGACTGGTCACCCCATTAGTTATCCAGGTATTTAGGGCCTCATTCACACTCAGGACCCCTTTAACTGCATTCTTCTGTCCCTAGGTAGGTTGGCGCAACAGAACCACCAAGTGTGGAATAAGTCATTACAAGTGCGTTATATTCATGTATTTGTTTGTATGTCTTTGAACCCAAGGGTTAATGTTGTGTTTACATTATCTTTGTACTAATTGTAACTTGCCTGAGGCTTAGCAGGCGGCTCCTCGGCTGACAACCCAGAGCCTTTTCCCTGCGGCCACCAATGTCAATGTCTGTGTCCCTGGTCGGCCACTCCCCTCACAGGTCTAGGACAAGCACCCGGTTCCCAGTATCCGGCCGCCCCCATGTCCTGTCAGCCCCTGGTGGGGCGATACACCGTATACATCTCACCTTTCAAGGTGAACCTGCTGTTAGAGGATTTACTCGGCTGATAGGAATGTTTGATCTCCCAGCAGATTCCATCCCTGGAGGAGAAGGTGTGAGAGGTTATAGAGGCGACACCCGTGCCCCCGCAGCGTGTACCCTATAGTATACATATGTACACTATATATATATATACATATCCCGTGTAGTGTACTCACAGCTTGCGGAAGGTGCTGACGGCCATTGCCTCCTGTCCCCTGCGGTCCTTAGACATGGAGGCCTTCAGGATGGTGGCCTCCACCCGATGGTTGTTGGTCTTCAGGTAATTGCACTGAGACGCTACCGACAGAAGGTACCACTTCCCTAAGAACTAAGAGTACAACTCCCATCATCACTGGTAATATCCAGCACAGGTATATACACTGCCCCTCTATGTCATCTACAGCTGATGTATCTAATCCTATAATGTGTAATATTGTCTAGTAAGACTAAGTATCTAATCCTATCCTGTGTGATACTGCCTGCTGAGCTGTGTATCTAATCCTATCCTGTGTCATACTGACTGCTGAGCTGTGTATCTAATCCTATCCTGTGTGATACTGCCTGCTGAGCTGTGTATATATATAATCCTATCATGTGTGATACTGTCTGCTGAGCTGTGTATCTAATCCTATCCTGTGTGATACTGTCTGCTGAGCTGTGTATCTAATCCTATCCTGTGTGATACTGACTGCTGAGCTGTGTATATAATCCTATCCTGTGTGATAATGCTGAGCTGTGTATCTAATCCTATCCTGTGTGATACTGCTGAGCTGTTTATCTTATCCTAAACGGTGTGATACTGTCTGCTGAGCTGTGTATCTAATCCTATCCTGTGTGATACTGACTGCTGAGCTTTGTATCTAATCCTATCCTGTGTGATACTGTCTGCTGAGCTGCTGTATCTAATCCTCTCCTGTGTGATACTGCCTGCTGAGCTGTGTTTCTAATCCTATCCTGTGTGATACTGACTGCTGAGCTGTGTATCTAATCCTATCCTGTGTGATACTGACTGCTGAGCTGTGTATCTAATCCTATCCTGTGTGATACTGTCTGCTGAGCTGTGTATCTAATCCCATCATGTGTGATACTGTCTGCTGAGCTGTGTATCTAATCCTATCCTGTGTGATACTGACTGCTGGGCTGTGTATCTAATCCTGTCCTGTGTGATACTGACTGCTGGGCTGTGTATCTAATCCTGTCCTGTGTGATACTGCCCGCTGAGCTGTGTATGTAATCCTATCCTGTGTGCTACTGCCTGCTGAGCTGTGTATCTAATCCCATCATGTGTGATACTGTCTGCTGAGCTGTGTATCTAATCCTATCCTGTGTGATACTGACTGCTGAGCGGTGTGTCTAATCCTCTCCTGTGTGATACTGCCTGCTGGGCTGTGTATCTAATCCTATCCTGTGTGGTACTCCCGGCTGAGCTGTGTATCTAATCCTATCCTGTGTGATACTGACTGCTGAGCTGTGTATCTAATCCTATCCTGTGTGGTACTGCCTACTGAGCTGTGTATCTAATCCTATCCTGTGTGATACTGCCTGCTGAGCTGTGTATCTAATCCTATCCTGTGTGATACTGTCTGCTGAGCTCTGTATCTAATCCTATCCTGTATGATACTGTCTGCTGAGCTGTGTATCTAATCCTATCCTGTGTGATACTGACTGCTGAGCTGTGTATCTAATCCTATCCTGTGTGATACTGACTGCCGAGCTGTGTATCTAATCCTCTCCTGTGTGATACTGTCTGCTGAACTGTGTATCTAATACTATCCTGTGTGATACTGCCTGCTGAGCTGTGTATCTAATCCTATCCTGTGTGATACTGTCTGCTGAGCTGTGTATCTAATCCTATCCTGTGTGATACAGTCTGCTGAGCTATGTATCTAATCCTATCCTGTGTGATACTGCCTGCTGAGCTGTGTATCTAATCCTATCCTGTGTGATACTGACTGCTGAGCTGTGTATCTAATCCTCTCCTGTGTAATACTGCCTGCTGAGCTGTGTATCTAATCCTATCCTGTGTGATACTGCCTGCTGAGCTGTGTATCTAATCCTATCCTGTGTGTGATACTGTCTGCTGAGCTGTGTATATAATCCTATCCTGTGTGATACTGTCTGCTGAGCTGTGTATCTAATCCTGTCCTGTGTGATACTGTCTGCTAAGCTGTGTATCTAATCCTGTCCTGTGTGGTACTCCCGGCTGAGCTGTGTATCTAATCCTGTCCTGTGTGGTACTCCCGGCTGAGCTGTGTATCTAATCCTCTCCTGTGTGGCACTCCCGGCTGAACTGTGTATCTAATCCTCTCCTGTGTGGTACTCCCGGCTGAGCGGTGTATCTAATCCTCTCCTGTGTGGTACTCCCGGCTGAGCGGTGTATCTAATCCTCACCTGTGTGGTACTCCTGGCTGAGCGGTGTATCTAATCCTCTCCTGTGTGGTACTCCCGGCTGAGTGGTGTATCTAATCCTCTCCTGTGTGGTACTCCCGGCTGAGCGGTGTATCTAATCCTTACCTGCTGGGGGTTGAAGTTGGCCACGCTCTGTATCTTATCGATGGGATTCTCTTTTGGCTTCTTGCCCTTTAGCCCCCAGGTACACTGGGGGGCGCCGAGGAGCACCAGGCACAGGATGACTTTTGTGGGTGACATGTCTGGAGCCAGAGCTGTACTGACGCCCTGGAGCTGGAGCTGTACTGACGCCCTGGAGCGGGGGAGCTGTACTGACGCCCTGGAGCGGGAGAGATGTGGACTCCCACTGTTTGCTGGGAGGTTGGGCAATTCTTATCTGTTTGCTGGACGATTCTTTGCTTTCATTAGATTTTGTTGTGTGGCCCCAAAGGTCAGAGTCCTCCCCCGATCCCCTGTGCCGGGTCAGGAGGGGTCACTATATGAAGTGCCTAGTGTCTACCACAAGTCATGGGGGGCACTATTACACTGATAGTAATAGTAACTGATTGTAAGCGGGGGCACAGCTAGACGCCGGTGCCCCGGGACCCCCTATACACCGAGCCGGGCGAGGGGTAAGAGATCGGCTGGGGCACAACACTCACCTTCTACCCCGGGGGCACCGTCCCGGTCCTCAGTAGTGATCAGCGCTGTGTGCGTCTATAACTCTCATTAAGGTCCATGAAAAGTAGAAATAAAACATGAATGGTGACGAGTAATGAATGGTGACGAGTAATGAATGGTGATGATTAATGAATGGTGACGAGTAATGAATGGTGATGAGTAATGAATGGTGATGAGTAATGAATGGTGATGATGGTGGAATCCTCCGGGTCAGATAAAGGGTCACAATAACGTATAGGACCTAGATACATATGTGCGGAGATGATACGTAATCACACACACTTACTGACAGCTCATCGTCTCTTCTATCACTTATATCTCGTCCTTTCCGGGTTCAGATTTTATCCTGTAGCCCAGGATGAGAGAGATAAGTGCTACAGAGAAGAGCCTGAAGGAGGAGAAGAGAAGGACAGGACAGCAATTATATCAGCATATGAGGGGTCCGGAGGACAGCCCCCTGGGACTACCTAGATACTGGGGACATGTGCTAGGCTACCTATATACTGGGGACATGTGCTGTGACTACCTATATACTGGGGACATGTGCTGGGCTACCTATATACTGGGGGCATGTGCTGGGCTACCTATATATACTTGGGGGCATGTGCTGTGAATACCTATATACTGGGGACATGTGCTGGGCTACCTATACACTGAAGGCATGTGCTGGGCTACCTATATACTTGGGGGCATGTGCTGTGACTACCTATATACTGGGGACATGTGCTGGGCTACCTATACACTGAAGGCATGTGCTGGGCTACCTATATACTTGGGGGCATGTGCTGTGAATACCTATATACTGGGGGCATGTGCTGTGGCTAGCTATATACTGGGGGCATGTGCTGGGCTACCTATATACTGGGGACATGTGCTGGGCTGCATATATACTTGAGGTATGTGCTGGAGGGCATGGAGTGTGACTATATACTGGGGAGATTAACTAGGGACTACCTATATACTAGGGGCATGTGCTGGGCTGCCTATATACTGGGGACATGTGCTGGGCTGCATATATACTTGAGGTATGTGCTGGAGGGCATGGAGTGTGACTATATACTGGGGAGATTAACTAGGGACTACCTATATACTAGGGGCATGTGCTGGGCTGCCTATATACTGGGGGCAGGTACTGAGCTACCTATGTACCTGGGGCAAGTGATGAAATTCCTATATATAGGGGATATGTGCGGGGCTACCTATATACTGGGGGCATATAGTGAGACTACCTATATACTGGGGGCATGAGTTGATTACTACCTATAAACTGGGGGAATGTACTGGGCTAACTATATATTTGGGACATATACTGGACTATCTATATACAAGGAGCAGGCCATGGAGTACCTATATAATGTGCTTTGATACCTATATACTGAGGACACGTTGTGGACTGCATATATACTGGGTCCATGTTCTGGATACATATGTGCTGGAATACATATATACTGATGGACTACATATATGGTTGGGTGGCTCGCTGTGTATGGGGGGTGTAGTCACAGAGGGGTCAGAGCGCGACCCCTGACCATTGCTGGCTATGATAGAAAGGTGTCAGGACACACAGGACATGGCAGCTCGCTGTGTATGGGGGGTGTAGTCACAGAGGGGTCAGAGCGCCCATGCTGACCCCTGACCACTGCTGGCTATGATAGAAAGGTGTCAGGACACAGGACATGGCAGCTCGCTGTGTATGGGGGGTGTAGTCAGAGAGGGGTCAGAGCACCCATGCTGACCCCTGACCACTGCTGGCTATGATAGAAAGGTGTCAGGACACACAGGACATGGCAGATCGCTGTTTATGGGGGTGTAGTCACAGAGGGGTCAGAGCGCCCATGCTGACCCCTGACCACTGCTGGCTATGATAGAAAGATGTCAGGACACACAGGACATGGCAGCTCGCTGTGTATGGGGGGGGGGGGGTAGTCACAGAGGGGTCAGAGCGCCCATGCTGACCCCTGACCACTGCTGGCTATGATAGAAAGGTGTCAGGACATGGCAGCTCGCTGTCTATGGGGGGTGTAGTCACAGAGAGGTCAGAGTGCCCATGCTGACCCCTGACCACTGCTGGCTATGATAGAAAGGTGTCAGGACATGGCAGCTCGCTGTCTATGGGGGGTGTAGTCACAGAGAGGTCAGAGTGCCCATGCTGACCCCTGACCACTGCTGGCTATGATAGAAAGGTGTCAGGACACACAGGACATGGCAGCTCGCTGTGTATGGGGGGGGGGGTAGTCACAGAGGGGTCAGAGCGCCCATGCTGACCCCTGACCACTGCTGGCTATGATAGAAAGGTGTCAGGACATGGCAGCTCGCTGTCTATGGGGGGTGTAGTCACAGAGAGGTCAGAGTGCCCATGCTGACCCCTGACCACTGCTGGCTATGATAGAAAGGTGTCAGGACACACAGGACATGGCAGCTCGCTGTGTATGGGGGGGAGGTAGTCACAGAGGGGTCAGAGCACCCATGCTGACCCCTGACTACTGCTGGCTATGACAGAAAGGTGTCAGGACACAGGACATGGCAGCTCTCTGTGTATGGGGGGTGTAGTCACAGAGGGGCAGAGCACCCATGCTGACCCCTGACCAGTGCTGGCTATGATAGAAAGGTGTCAGGACAAGCAGGACATGGCAGCTCGCTGTGTATGGGGGATGTAGTCACAGAGAGGTCAGAGCCCCCATGCTGACCCCTGACCACTGCTGGCTATGATAGAAAGGTGTCAGGACACAGGACAAGACAACTCGCTATGTAGGGGGGGTGTAGTCACAGAGGGGTCAGAGCACCCATGCTGACCCCTGACCACTGCTGGCTATGATAGAAAGGTGTCAGGACACAGGACAAGACAACTCGCTATGTAGGGGGGGTGTAGTCACAGAGGGGTCAGAGCACCCATGCTGACCCCTGACCACTGCTGGCTATGATAGAAAGGTGTCAGGACACAGGACAAGACAACTCGCTATGTAGGGGGGGTGTAGTCACAGAGGGGTCAGAGCACCCATGCTGACCCCTGACCACTGCCCACTGCTGGCTATGATAGAAAGGTGTCAGGACACATAGGACATGGCAGCTCGCTGTGTATGGGGGAGGGGGTTGTCACAGAGGGGTCAGAGCGCCCATGCTGACCCCTGACCACTGCTGGCTATGATAGAAAGGTGTCAGGACATGGCAGCTCGCTGTCTATGGGGGGTGTAGTCACAGAGGAGTCAGAGCGCCCATGCTGACCCCTGACCAGTGCTAGGTATTATTGAAAAGTGTCAGGACACACAGGACACGGCAGCTCGCTGTGTATGGGGAATGTAGGCACAGAGGGGTCAGAACGCCCATGCTGACCCCTGACCACTGCTGGCTATGATAGAAAGGTGTCAGGACACAGGACATGGCAGCTCGCTGTGTATGGGGGGTGTAGTCACAGAGGGGTCAGAGCGCCCATGCTGACCCCTGACCAGTGCTGGCTATGATAGAAAGGTGTCAGGACACGGCAGCTCGCTGTGTATGGGGGGTGTAGTCACAGAGGGGTCAGAGCACCCATGCTGACCCCTGACCACTGCTGGCTATGATAGAAAGGTGTCAGGACACACAGGACATGGCAGCTCTCTGTGTATGGGAGGTGTAGTCACAGAGGGGTCAGAGCACCCATGCTGACCCCTGACCACTGCTGGCTATGATAGAAAAGTGTCAGGACACACAGGACATGGCAGCTCGCTGTGTATGGGGGGTGTAGTCACAGAGGGGTCAGAGCACCCATGCTGACCCCTGACCACTGCTGGTAATGATAGAAAGGTGTCAGGACACACAGGACATGGCAGCTTGCTGTGTATGAATGGTGTAGTCACAGAGGGGTCAGAGCGCCCATGCTGACCCCTGACCAGTGCTGGCTATGATAGAAAGGTGTCAGGACACGGCAGCTCGCTGTGTATGGGGGGTGTAGTCACAGAGGGGTCAGAGCACCCATGCTGACCCCTGACCACTGCTGGCTATGATAGAAAGGTGTCAGGACACACAGGACATGGCAGCTCTCTGTGTATGGGAGGTGTAGTCACAGAGGGGTCAGAGCACCCATGCTGACCCCTGACCACTGCTGGCTATGATAGAAAAGTGTCAGGACACACAGGACATGGCAGCTCGCTGTGTATGGGGGGTGTAGTCACAGAGGGGTCAGAGCACCCATGCTGACCCCTGACCACTGCTGGTAATGATAGAAAGGTGTCAGGACACACAGGACATGGCAGCTTGCTGTGTATGGGGGGTGTAGTCACAGAGGGGTCAGAGCGCCCATGCTGACCCCTGACCACTGCTGGCTATGATAGAAAGGTGTCAGGACACACAGGACATGGCAGCTCGCTGTGTATGGGGGGTGTAGTCACAGAGGGGTCAGAGCGTCCATGCTGACCCCTGACCACTGCTGGCTGTGATAGAAAGGTGTCAGGACACACAGGACATGGCAGCTCGCTGTGTATGGGGGGTGTAGTCACAGAGGGGTCAGAGTGCCCATGCTGACCCCTGACTACTGCTGGCTATGACAGAAAGGTGTCAGGACACAGGACATGGCAGCTCTCTGTGTATGGGGGGTGTAGTCACAGAGGGGCAGTGCACCCATGCTGACCCCTGACCACTGCTGGTTATGATAGAAAGGTGTCAGGACACACAGGACATGGCAGCTCGCTGTGTATGGGGGGTGTAATCACAGAGTGGTCAGAGCGCCCATGCTGACCCCTGACCACTGCTGGCTATGATAGAAAGGTGTCAGGACACACAGGACATGGCAGCTCGCTGTGTATGGGGGGTGTAGTCACAGAGGGGTCAGAGCGCCCATGCTGACCCCCGACCACTGCTGGCTATGATAGAAAGGTGTCAGGACACACAGGACATGGCAGCTCGCTGTGTATGGGGAGTGTAGTCACAGAGGGGTCAGAGCGCCCATGCTGACCCCTGACCACTGCTGGCTATGATAGAAAGGTGTCAGGACACACAGGACACGGCAGCTCGCTGTGTATGGGGGGTGTAGTCACAGAGGGGTCAGAGCACCCATGCTGACCCCTGACCACTGCTGGCTATGATAGAAAGATGTCAGGACACACAGGACATGGCAGCTCGCTGTGTATGGGGGATGTAGTCACAGAGAGGTCAGAGCGCCCATGCTGACCCCTGACCACTGCTGGCTATGATAGAAAGGTGTCAGGACACACAGGACATGGCAGCTCGCTGTGTATGGGGGGTGTAGTCACAGAGGTGTCAGAGCGTCCATGCTGACCCCTGACCACTGCTGGCTATGATAGAAAGGTGTAAGGACACACAGGACATGGCAGCTCGCTGTGTATGGGGGGTGTAGTCACAGAGGTGTCAGAGCGTCCATGCTAACCCCTGACCACTGCTGGCTATGATAGAAAGGTGTAAGGACACACAGGACATGGCAGCTCGCTGTGTATGGGGGGTGTAGTCACAGAGGAGTCAGAGCGCCCATGCTGACCCCTGACCAGTGCTAGGTATTATTGAAAAGTGTCAGGACACACAGGACACGGCAGCTCGCTGTGTATGGGGAATGTAGGCACAGAGGGGTCAGAACGCCCATGCTGACCCCTGACCACTGCTGGCTATGATAGAAAGGTGTCAGGACACAGGACATGGCAGCTCGCTGTGTATGGGGGGTGTAGTCACAGAGGGGTCAGAACGCCCATGCTGACCCATGACCACTGCTGGCTATGACAGAAAGGTGTCAGGACACACAGGACATGGCAGCTCGCTGTGTATGAATGGTGTAGTCACAGAGGGGTCAGAGCGCCCATGCTGACCCCTGACCAGTGCTGGCTATGATAGAAAGGTGTCAGGACACGGCAGCTCGCTGTGTATGGGGGGTGTAGTCACAGAGGGGTCAGAGCACCCATGCTGACCCCTGACCACTGCTGGCTATGATAGAAAGGTGTCAGGACACACAGGACATGGCAGCTCTCTGTGTATGGGAGGTGTAGTCACAGAGGGGTCAGAGCACCCATGCTGACCCCTGACCACTGCTGGCTATGATAGAAAGGTGTCAGGACACACAGGACATGGCAGCTCGCTGTGTATGGGGGGTGTAGTCACAGAGAGGTCAGAGCGCCCATGCTGACCCCTGACCACTGCTGGGTATTATAGAAAAGTGTCAGGACACACAGGACATGGCAGCTCGATGTGTATAGGGGGTGTAGTCACAGAGGGGTCAGAGCACCCATGCTGACCCCTGACCACTGCTGGTAATGATAGAAAGGTGTCAGGACACACAGGACATGGCAGCTCGCTGTGTATGGGGGGTGTAGTCACAGAGGGGTCAGAGCGCCCATGCAGACCCCTGACCACTGCTGGCTATGATAGAAAGGTGTCAGGACACACAGGACATGGCAGCTCGCTGTGTATGGGGGGTGTAGTCACAGAGGGGTCAGAGCGTCCATGCTGACCCCTGACCACTGCTGGCTGTGATAGAAAGGTGTCAGGACACACAGGACATGGCAGCTCGCTGTGTATGGGGGGTGTAGTCACAGAGGGGTCAGAGTGCCCATGCTGACCCCTGACTACTGCTGGCTATGATAGAAAGGTGTCAGGACACACAGGACATGGCAGCTCGCTGTGTATGGGGGGTGTAATCACAGAGTGGTCAGAGCGCCCATGCTGACCCCTGACCACTGCTGGCTATGATAGAAAGGTGTCAGGACACACAGGACATGGCAGCTCGCTGTGTATGGGGGGTGTAGTCACAGAGGGGTCAGAGCGCCCATGCTGACCCCCGACCACTGCTGGCTATGATAGAAAGGTGTCAGGACACACAGGACATGGCAGCTCGCTGTGTATGGGGAGTGTAGTCACAGAGGGGTCAGAGCGCCCATGCTGACCCCTGACCACTGCTGGCTATGATAGAAAGGTGTCAGGACACACAGGACACGGCAGCTCGCTGTGTATGGGGGGTGTAGTCACAGAGGGGTCAGAGCACCCATGCTGACCCCTGACCACTGCTGGCTATGATAGAAAGGTGTCAGGACACACAGGACATGGCAGCTCGCTGTGTATGGGGGATGTAGTCACAGAGAGGTCAGAGCGCCCATGCTGACCCCTGACCACTGCTGGCTATGATAGAAAGGTGTCAGGACACACAGGACATGGCAGCTCGCTGTGTATGGGGGGTGTAGTCACAGAGGTGTCAGAGCGTCCATGCTGACCCCTGACCACTGCTGGCTATGATAGAAAGGTGTAAGGACACACAGGACATGGCAGCTCGCTGTGTATGGGGGGTGTAGTCACAGAGGTGTCAGAGCGTCCATGCTGACCCCTGACCACTGCTGGCTATGATAGAAAGGTGTCAGGACACACAGGACATGGCAGCTCACTGTGTATGGGGGGTGTAGTCACAGAGGGGTCAGAGCGCCCATGCTGACCCCTGACCAGTGCTGGGTATTATAGAAAAGTGTCAGGACACACAGGACACGGCAGCACGCTGTGTATGGGGAATGTAGGCACAGAGGGGTCAGAGCGCCCATGCTGACCCCTGACCATTGCTGGCTATGATAGAAAGGTGTCAGGACACACAGGACATGGCAGCTCGCTGTGTATGGGGGATGTAGTCACAGAGGGGTCAGAGCCCCCATGCTGACCCCTGACCAGTGCTGGCTATGATAGAAAGGTGTCAGGACACACAGGACATGGCAGCTCACTGTGTATGGGGGTGTAGTCACAGGGAGGGCAGAGCGCCCATGCTGACCCCTGACCACTGCTGGCTATGATAGAAAGGTGTCAGGACACAGGACATGGCAGCTCGCTGTGTACTTGGGGTGTAGTCACAGAGGAGTCAGAGCGTCCATGCTGATCCCTGACCACTGCTGGCTATGATAGAAAGGTGTCAGGACACAGGACATGGCAGCTCGCTGTGTATGGGGGGTGTAGTCAGAGAGGGGTCAGAGCACCCATGCTGACCCCTGACCACTGCTGGCTATGATAGAAAGGTGTCAGGACACACAGGACATGGCAGCTCCCAGTGTATGAGGGGTGTAGTCACAGAGGGGTCAGAGCACCCATGCTGACCCCTGACCACTGCTGGCTATGATAGAAAGGTGTCAGGACACACAGGACATGGCAGATCGCTGTTTATGGGGGTGTAGTCACAGAGGGGTCAGAGCACCCATGCTGACCCCTGACCACTGCTGGTTATGATAGAAAGGTGTCAGGACACAGGACATGGCAGCTCGCTGTGTATGGGGGTGTAGTCACAGAGGGGCAGAGCACCCATGCTGACCCCTGACCACTGCTGGCTATTATAGAAAGGTGTCAGGACAAGCAGGACATGGCAGTTTGCTGTGTATGGGGGGTGTAGTCACAGAGGGGTCAGAGCGCCCATGCTGACCCCTGACCACTGCTGGCTATGATAGAAAGGTGTCAGGACACATAGGACATGGCAGCTCGCTGTGTATGGGGGGTGCAGTCACAGAGGAGTCAGAGCGCCCATGCTGACCCCTGACCAGTGCTAGGTATTATTGAAAAGTGTCAGGACACACAGGACACGGCAGCTCGCTGTGTATGGGGAATGTAGGCACAGAGGGGTCAGAACGCCCATGCTGACCCCTGACCACTGCTGGCTATGAAAGAAAGGTGTCAGGACACACAGGACATGGCAGCTCGCTGTGTATGGAGTGTAGTCACAGAAGGGTCAGAGCACCCATGCTGACCCCTGACCACTGCTGGCTATGACAGAAAGGTGTCAGGACACACAGGACATGGCAGCTCGCTGTGTATGTATGGTGTAGTCACAGAGGGGTCAGAGCGCCCATGCTGACCCCTGACCAGTGCTGGCTATGATAGAAAGGTGTCAGGACACGGCAGCTCGCTGTGTATGGGGGGTGTAGTCACAGAGGGGTCAGAGCACCCATGCTGACCCCTGACTACTGCTGGCTATGACAGAAAGGTGTCAGGACACAGGACATGGCAGCTCTCTGTGTATGGGGGGTGTAGTCACAGAGGGGCAGAGCACCCATGCTGACCCCTGACCACTGCTGGCTATGATAGAAAGGTGTCAGGACACAGGACAAGACAACTCGCTATGTAGGGGGGGTGTAGTCACAGAGGGGTCAGAGCACCCATGCTGACCCCTGACCACTGCCCACTGCTGGCTATGATAGAAAGGTGTCAGGACACATAGGACATGGCAGCTCGCTGTGATTGGGGGGGGGGGGTAGTCACAGAGGGGTCAGAGCGCCCATGCTGACCCCTGACCACTGCTGGCTATGATAGAAAGGTGTCAGGACATGGCAGATCGCTGTCTATGGGGGGTGTAGTCACAGAGGAGTCAGAGCGCCCATGCTGACCCCTGACCAGTGCTAGCTATGATAGAAAGGTGTCAGGACACACAGGACACGGCAGCTCGCTGTGTATGGGGAATGTAGGCACAGAGGGGTCAGAACGCCCATGCTGACCCCTGACCACTGCTGGCTATGATAGAAAGGTGTCAGGACACAGGACATGGCAGCTCGCTGTGTATGGGGGGTGTAGTCACAGAGGGGTCAGAGCGTCCATGCTAACCCCTGACCACTGCTGGCTATGATAGAAAGGTGTAAGGACACACAGGACATGGCAGCTCGCTGTGTATGGGGGGTGTAGTCACAGAGGAGTCAGAGCGCCCATGCTGACCCCTGACCAGTGCTAGGTATTATTGAAAAGTGTCAGGACACACAGGACACGGCAGCTCGCTGTGTATGGGGAATGTAGGCACAGAGGGGTCAGAACGCCCATGCTGACCCCTGACCACTGCTGGCTATGATAGAAAGGTGTCAGGACACAGGACATGGCAGCTCGCTGTGTATGGGGAATGTAGGCACAGAGGGGTCAGAACGCCCATGCTGACCCCTGACCACTGCTGGCTATGATAGAAAGGTGTCAGGACACAGGACATGGCAGCTCGCTGTGTATGGGGGGTGTAGTCACAGAGGGGTCAGAGCACCCATGCTAACCCCTGACCACTGCTGGCTATGATAGAAAGGTGTCAGGACACACAGGACATGGCAGCTCGCTGTGTATGGAGTGTAGTCACAGAAGGGTCAGAGCACCCATGCTGACCCCTGACCACTGCTGGCTATGACAGAAAGGTGTCAGGACACACAGGACATGGCAGCTCGCTGTGTATGTATGGTGTAGTCACAGAGGGGTCAGAGCGCCCATGCTGACCCCTGACCAGTGCTGGCTATGATAGAAAGGTGTCAGGACACGGCAGCTCGCTGTGTATGGGGGGTGTAGTCACAGAGGGGTCAGAGCACCCATGCTGACCCCTGACCAGTGCTGGCTATGATAGAAAGGTGTCAGGACACGGCAGCTCGCTGTGTATGGGGGGTGTAGTCACAGAGGGGTCAGAGCACCCATGCTGACCCCTGACCACTGCTGGCTATGATAGAAAGGTGTCAGGACACAGGACATGGCAGCTCGCTGTGTATGGGGGGTGTAGTCACAGAGGGGTGAGAGCGCCCATGCTGACCCCATACCACTGCTGGCTATGATAGAAAGGTGTCAGGACACACAGGACATGGCAGCTCGCTGTGTATGGGGGGTGTAGTCACAGAGGGGTCAGAGCTCCCATGCTGACCCCTGACCACTGCTGGCTATGATAGAAAGGTATCAGGACACACAGGACATGGCAGCTCGCTGTGTATGGGGTGTGTAGACACAGAGGGGTCAGAGCACCCATGCTGACACCTGACCACTGCTGGCTATGATAGAAAGGTGTCTGGACACACAGGACATGGCAGCTCTCTGTGTATGGGAGGTGTAGTCACAGAGAGGTCAGAGCGCCCATGCTGACCCCTGACCACTGCTGGGTATTATAGAAAAGTGTCAGGACACACAGGACACGGCACGTCGCTCTGTATGGGGAATGTAGGCACAGAGGGGTCAGAGCGCCCATGCTGACCCCTGACCACTGCTGGTAATGATAGAAAGGTGTCAGGACACACAGGACATGGCAGCTCGCTGTGTATGGGGGTGTAGTCACAGAGGGGTCAGAGCGTCCATGCTGACCCCTGACTACTGCTGGCTATGATAGAAAGGTGTCAGGACACAGGACATGGCAGCTCTCTGTGTATGGGGGGTGTAGTCACAGAGTGGTCAGAGCGCCCATGCTGACCCCTGACCACTGCTGGCTATGATAGAAAGGTGTCAGGACACAGGACATGGCAGCTCGCTGTGTATGGGGGTGTAGTCACAGAGGGGTCAGAGCGCCCATGCTGACCCCTGACCACTGCTGGCTATGATAGAAAGGTGTCAGGACACACAGGACATGGCAGCTCGCTGTGTATGGGGGGTGTAGTCACAGAGGGGTCAGAGCTCCCATGCTGACCCCTGACCACTGCTGGCTATGATAGAAAGGTGTCAGGACACACAGGACATGGCAGCTCGCTGTGTATGGGGAATGTAGGCACAGAGTGGTCAGAACGCCCATGCTGACCCCTGACCACTGCTGGCTATGATAGAAAGGTGTCAGGACACACAGGACATGGCAGCTCGCTGTGTATGGGGGGTGCAGTCACAGAGGGGTCAGAGCGCCCATGCTGACCCCCGACCACTGCTGGCTATGATAGAAAGGTGTCAGGACACACAGGACATGGCAGCTCGCTGTGTATGGGGAGTGTAGTCACAGAGGGGTCAGAGCGCCCATGCTGACCCCTGACCACTGCTGGTTATGATAGAAAGGTGTCAGGACACACGGGACATGGCAGCTCGCTGTGTATGGGGGGTGTAGTCACAGAGGGGTCAGAGCGCCCATGCTGACCCCTGACCACTGCTGGCTATGATAGAAAGGTGTAAGGACACACAGGACATGGCAGCTCGCTGTGTATGGGGGGTGTAGTCACAGAGGTGTCAGAGCGTCCATGCTGACCCCTGACCACTGCTGGCTATGATAGAAAGGTGTCAGGACACACAGGACATGGCAGCTCGCTGTGTATGGGGGGTGTAGTCACAGAGGGGTCAGAGCGCCCATGCTGACCCCTGACCAGTGCTGGGTATTATAGAAAAGTGTCAGGACACACAGGACACGGCAGCACGCTGTGTATGGGGAATGTAGGCACAGAGGGGTCAGAGCGCCCATGCTGACCCCTGACCACTGCTGGCTATGATAGAAAGGTGTCAGGACACACAGGACATGGCAGCTCGCTGTGTATGGGGGGTGTAGTCACAGAGGGGTCAGAGCGCCCATGCTGACCCCCGACTACTGCTGGCTATGATAGAAAGGTGTCAGGACACACAGGACATGGCAGCTCGCTGTGTATGGGGAGTGTAGTCACAGAGGGGTCAGAGCGCCCATGCTGACCCCTGACCACTGCTGGTTATGATAGAAAGGTGTAAGGACACACGGGACATGGCAGCTCGCTGTGTATGGGGGGTGTAGTCACAGAGGGGTCAGAGCGCCCATGCTGACCCCTGACCACTGCTGGCTATGATAGAAAGGTGTCAGGACACAGGACATGGCAGCTCGTTGTGTATGGGGGGTGTAGTCACAGAGGGGCAGAGCACCCATGCTGACCCCTGACCACTGCTGGCTATGATAGAAAGGTGTCAGGACACACAGGACATGGCAGCTAGCTGTGTATGGGGGGTGTAGTCACAGAGGGGTCAGAGCGCCCATGCTGACCCCTGACCACTGCTGGCTATGATAGAAAGGTGTAAGGACACACAGGACATGGCAGCTCTCTGTGTATGGGGGGTGTAGTCACAGAGGTGTCAGAGCGTCCATGCTGACCCCTGACCACTGCTGGCTATGATAGAAAGGTGTCAGGACACACAGGACATGGCAGCTCGCTGTGTATGGGTTGTGTAGTCACAGAGGGGTCAGAGCGCCCATGCTGACCCCTGACCACTGCTGGCTATGATAGAAAGGTGTCAGGACACACAGGACATGGCAGCTCGCTGTGTATGGGGGGTGTAGTCACAGAGGGGTCAGAGCGCCCATGCTGACCCCTGACCACTGCTGGCTATGATAGAAAGGTGTCAGGACACAGGACATGGCAGCTCGTTGTGTATGGGGGGTGTAGTCACAGAGGGGCAGAGCACCCATGCTGACCCCTGACCACTGCTGGCTATGATAGAAAGGTGTCAGGACACACAGGACATGGCAGCTCGCTGTGTATGGGGGGTGTAGTCACAGAGGTGTCAGAGCGTCCATGCTGACCCCTGACCACTGCTGGCTATGATAGAAAGGTGTCAGGACACACAGGACATGGCAGCTCTCTGTGTATGGGAGGTGTAGTCACAGAGGGGTCAGAGCACCCATGCTGACCCCTGACCACTGCTGGCTATGATAGAAAGGTGTCAGGACACACAGGACATGGCAGCTCGCTGTGTATGGGGGGTGTAGTCACAGAGGGGTCAGAGCGCCCATGCTGACCCCTGACCAGTGCTGGGTATTATAGAAAAGTGTCAGGACACACAGGACACGGCAGCACGCTGTGTATGGGGAATGTAGGCACAGAGGGGTCAGAGCGCCCATGCTGACCCCTGACCACTGCTGGCTATGATAGAAAGGTGTCAGGACACACAGGACATGGCAGCTCGCTGTGTATGGGGGGTGTAGTCACAGAGGGGTCAGAGCGCCCATGCTGACCCCCGACTACTGCTGGCTATGATAGAAAGGTGTCAGGACACACAGGACATGGCAGCTCGCTGTGTATGGGGAGTGTAGTCACAGAGGGGTCAGAGCGCCCATGCTGACCCCTGACCACTGCTGGTTATGATAGAAAGGTGTAAGGACACACGGGACATGGCAGCTCGCTGTGTATGGGGGGTGTAGTCACAGAGGGGTCAGAGCGCCCATGCTGACCCCTGACCACTGCTGGCTATGATAGAAAGGTGTCAGGACACAGGACATGGCAGCTCGTTGTGTATGGGGGGTGTAGTCACAGAGGGGCAGAGCACCCATGCTGACCCCTGACCACTGCTGGCTATGATAGAAAGGTGTCAGGACACACAGGACATGGCAGCTCGCTGTGTATGGGGGGTGTAGTCACAGAGGGGTCAGAGCGCCCATGCTGACCCCTGACCACTGCTGGCTATGATAGAAAGGTGTAAGGACACACAGGACATGGCAGCTCTCTGTGTATGGGGGGTGTAGTCACAGAGGTGTCAGAGCGTCCATGCTGACCCCTGACCACTGCTGGCTATGATAGAAAGGTGTCAGGACACACAGGACATGGCAGCTCGCTGTGTATGGGTTGTGTAGTCACAGAGGGGTCAGAGCGCCCATGCTGACCCCTGACCACTGCTGGCTATGATAGAAAGGTGTCAGGACACACAGGACATGGCAGCTCGCTGTGTATGGGGGGTGTAGTCACAGAGGTGTCAGAGCGTCCATGCTGACCCCTGACCACTGCTGGCTATGATAGAAAGGTGTCAGGACACACAGGACATGGCAGCTCGCTGTGTATGGGGAATGTAGGCACAGAGGGGTCAGAACGCCCATGCTGACCCCTGACCACTGCTGGCTATGATAGAAAGGTGTCAGGACACACAGGACATGGCAGCTCGCTGTGTATGGGGGGTGTAGTCACAGAGGGGTCAGAGCGCCCATGCTGACCCCCGACCACTGCTGGCTATGATAGAAAGGTGTCAGGACACACAGGACATGGCAGCTCGCTGTGTATGGGGAGTGTAGTCACAGAGGGGTCAGAGTGCCCATGCTGACCCCTGACCACTGCTGGTTATGATAGAAAGGTGTCAGGACACACGGGACATGGCATCTCGCTTTGTATGGGGGGTGTAGTCACAGAGGGGTCAGAGCGCCCATGCTGACCCCTGACCACTGCTGGCTATGATAGAAAGGTGTCAGGACACAGGACATGGCAGCTCGTTGTGTATGGGGGGTGTAGTCACAGAGGGGCAGAGCACCCATGCTGACCCCTGACCACTGCTGGCTATGATAGAAAGGTGTCAGGACACACAGGACATGGCAGCTCGCTGTGTATGGGGGGTGTAGTCACAGAGGGGTCAGAGCGCCCATGCTGACCCCTGACCACTGCTGGCTATGATAGAAAGGTGTAAGGACACACAGGACATGGCAGTTCTCTGTGTATGGGGGGTGTAGTCACAGAGGTGTCAGAGCGTCCATGCTGACCCCTGACCACTGCTGGCTATGATAGAAAGGTGTCAGGACACACAGGACATGGCAGCTCGCTGTGTATGGGGGGTGTAGTCACAGAGGTGTCAGAGCGTCCATGCTGACCCCTGACCACTGCTGGCTATGATAGAAAGGTGTCAGGACACACAGGACATGGCAGCTCGCTGTGTATGGGGGGTGTAGTCACAGAGGGGTCAGAGCGCCCATGCTGACCCCTGTCCAGTGCTGGGTATTATAGAAAAGTGTCAGGACACACAGGACACGGCAGCACGCTGTGTATGGGGAATGTAGGCACAGAGGGGTCAGAACGCCCATGCTGACCCCTGACCACTGCTGGCTATGATAGAAAGGTGTCAGGACACAGGACATGGCAGCTCGCTGTGTATGGGGGGTGTAGTCAAAGAGGGGTCAGAGCACCCATGCTGACCCCTGACCAGTGCTGGCTATGATGGAAAGGTGTCAGGACACACAGGACACGGCAGCTCGCTGTGTATGGGGGGTGTAGTCACAGAGGGGTCAGAGCACCCATGCTGACCCCTGACCTTTGCTGGCTATGATAGAAAGGTGTCAGGACACACAGGACATGGCAGCTCTCTGTGCATGGGAGGTGTAGTCACAGAGAGGTCAGAGCGCCCATGCTGCCCCTGACCACTGCTGGCTATGATAGAAAGGTGTCAGGACACACAGGACATGGCAGCTCGCTGTGTATTGGGGGTGTAGTAGAGGGGTCAGAGCGCCCATGCTGACCCCAGACCACTGCTGGCTAGGACAGAAAGATGTCAGGACACACAGGACATGGCAGCTCGCTGTGTATGTATGGTGTAGTCACAGAGGGGTCAGAGCACCCATGCTGACCCTGACCACTGCTGGCTATGATAGAAAGGTGTCAGGACACACAGGAGATGGCAGCTCGCTGTGTATGGGGGATGTAGTCACAGAGGGGTCAGAGCGCCCATGCTGACCCCAGACCACTGCTGGCTATGATAGAAAGGTGTCAGGAAACACAGGACATGGCAGCTCGCTGTGTGTGGGGGTGTAGTCACAGAGGGATCAGAGCGCCCATGCTGATCCCAGACCACTGCTGGCTATGATAGAAAGGTGTCAGGACACACAGGACATGGCAGCTCGCTGTGTATGGGGGTGTAGTCACAGAGGGGTCAGAGCGCCCATGCTGACCCCTGACCACTGCTGGCTATGATAGAAAGGTGTCAGGACACACAGGACATGGCAGCTCGCTGTGTATGGGGGATGTAGTCACAGAGGGGTCAGAGCACCCATGCTGACCCCTGACCACTGCTGGCTATGACAGAAAGGTGTCAGGACACACAGGACATGGCAGCTCGCTGTGTATGGGGGGTGTAGTCACAGAGGGGTCAGAGCGCCCATGCTGACCCCTGACCACTGCTGGCTATGATAGAAAGGTGTCAGGACACACAGGACATGGCAGCTCGCTGTGTATAGGGAGTGTAGTCACAGAGGGGTCAGAGCGCCCATGCTGACCCCTGACCACTGCTGGCTATGATAGAAAGGTGTCAGGACACACAGGACATGGCAGCTCGCTGTGTATGGGGGTGTAGTCACAGAGGGGTCAGAGCGCCCATGCTGACCCCTGACCACTGCTGGCTATGGTAGAAAGGTGTCAGGACACACAGGACATGGCAGCTCGCTGTGTATGGGGGGTGTAGTCACAGAGGGGTCAGAGCGCCCATGCTGACCCCTGACCACTGCTGGCTATGATAGAAAGGTGTCAGGACACACAGGACATGGCAGCTCGCTGTGTATGGGGGATGTAGTCACAGAGGGGTCAGAGCACCCATGCTGACCCCTGACCACTGCTGGCTATGATAGAAAGGTGTCAGGAGACAGGACATGGCAGCTCGCTGTGTATGAGGGGTGTAGTCACAGAGGGGTCAGAGCTCCCATGCTGACCCCTGACCACTGCTGGCTATGATAGAAAGGTGTCAGGACACACAGGACATGGCAGCTCTCTGTGTATGGGGGATGTAGTCACAGAGAGGTCAGAGCACCCATGCTGACCCCTGACCACTGCTGGCTATGATAGAAAGGTGTCAGGACACACAGGACATGGCAGCTCGCTGTGTATGGGGGTGTAGTCACAGAGGGGTCAGAGCACCCATGCTGACCCCTGACCACTGCTGGCTATGATAGAAAGGTGTCAGGACACAGGACATGTATCAGTAGAGAATAGTCGCTGTTAGTTATCACTCTCCCTGCAGTACTCGGAGTCTCCAGCAGATGTCAGCGCTGCGCCCGCCTCCTCCTGTGCTCGGGACATACATGGTGCTCGGCTGCCAGGGGGCGGTTCCGCGCTATATCTGTCACTGCAGCGGCTCCGCCCCCCGTATCATAGAGCAGGAGGGGGAGGGGCAGAGTTGTGCCAATCATAGAGAAGAAGGGAGGAAAGAGCGACTGATGCGGAAGTGCAGGTGAGAGCCGGGGCAGGAGAGTGCGCCCCCTGCACACTGTGCTGCACCCCTAAACACACTGTATACCCTGTCCTGTACCCCTATATACACTGTATACTCTGTCCTGTACCCCTGTATACACTGTATACCCTGTCCTGTACCCCTATATACACTGTATACCCTGTCCTGTACCCCTATATACACTGTATACCCTGTCCTGTACCCCTATATACACTGTATACCCTGTCCTGTACCCCTATATACACTGTATACCCTGTCCTGTACCCCTATACATGCTGTATACCCTGTGCTGCACCCCTATATACACTGTATACCCTGTTCTGTACCCCTATATACACTGTATACCCTGTCCTGTACCCCTATACATGCTGTATACCCTGTTCTGTACCCCTATATACACTGTATAACCCGTGCTGCACCCCTATATACACTGTATAACCCGTGCTGCACCCCTATATACACTGTATACCCTGTGCTGTACCCCTGTACACACTGTATACACTGTGCTGTTACCCTATATACACTGTATACCCTGTGCTGTACCCCTCTATACACTGTATACCCCGTGCTGCACCCCTATATACACTGTATACCCTGTGCTGCACCCCTATATACACTGTATACCCTGTGCTGCACCCCTATATACACTGTATACCCTGTGCTGCACCCCTATATACACTGTATACCCTGTGCTGCACCCCTATATACGCCGTATACCCTGTGCTGCACCCCTATATACACTGTATACCCTGTGCTGCACCCCTATATACGCCGTATACCCTGTGCTGCACCCCTATATACACTGTATACCCTGTGCTGCACCCCTATATACGCCGTATACCCTGTGCTGCACCCCTATATACACTGTATACCCCGTGCTGCACCCCTATATACACTGTATACCCCGTGCTGCACCCTATATACACTGTATACCCCGTGCTGCACCCTATATACACTGTATACCCCGTGCTGCACCCCTATATGCACTGTATACCCCTCGCTTTACCCCTATATGCACTGTATACCCCGTGCTGCACCCCTATATACACTGTATACCCCGTGCTGCACCCCTATATACACTGTATACCCTATGCTGTACCCCTTTATACACTGTATACCCTGTGCTGCATCCCTATATACACTGTACACCCCGTGGTGCACCCCTATATACACTGTATACCCCTCGCTGCACCCCTATATACACTGTATACCCCTCGCTTTACCCCTATATGCACTGTATACCCCGTGCTGCACCCCTATATACACTGTATACCCCGTGCTGAACCCCTATATACACTGTATACCCTATGCTGTACCCCTTTATACACTGTATACCCTGTGCTGCATCCCTATATACACTGTACACCCCGTGCTGCACCCCTATATACACTGTATACCCTATGCTGTACCCCTTTATACACTGTATACCCTGTGCTGCATCCCTATATACACTGTACACCCCGTGGTGCACCCCTATATACACTGTATACCCTGTGCTGTACCCCTATAAACAATGTATACCCTGTGCTATACCCCTTTATACACTGTATACACTGTATAGCCTGTGCTGTACCCCTATATACACTGTATACCCCGTGCTGCACCCCTATATACACTGTATACCCTGTGCTGCACCCCTATATACACTGTATACCCTGTGCTGTACCCCTATATACACTGTATACCCTGTGCTGTACCCCTATATACACTATATACCCTGTGCTGTACCCCTATATACACTGTATACCTCGTGCTGCACCCCTTTATACACTGTATACCCCTTGCTGCACCCCTATATACACTGTATACCCTGTGCTGCACCCCTATATACACTGTATACCCCGTGCTGCACCCCTATATACACTGTATACCTCGTGCTGCACCCCTATATACACTGTATACCTCGTGCTGCACCCCTATATACACTGTATACCCCGTGCTGCACCCCTATATACACTGTATACCTCGTGCTGCACCCCTATATACACTGTATACCTCGTGCTGCACCCCTATATACACTGTATACCTCGTGCTGCACCCCTATATACACTGTATACCCCGTGCTGCACCCCTATATACACTGTATACCTCGTGCTGCACCCCTATATACACTGTATACCCCGTGCTGCACCCCTATATACACTGTATACCTCGTGCTTTACCCCTATATACACTGTATACCCCGTGCTGCACCCCTATATACACTGTATTCCCCGTGCTGTACCCCTATATACACTGTATACCCTGTGCTGTACCCCTATATACACTGTATACCCTGTGCTGTACCCCTATATACACTGTATACCTCGTGCTATACCCCTTGCTGCACCCCTATATACACTGTATACCCCGTGCTGCACCCCTATATACACTGTATACCTCGTGCTGCACCCCTATAAACACTGTATACACCGTGCTGCACCCCTATATACACTGTATACCTCGTGCTGCACCCCTATAAACACTGTATTCCCCGTGCTGTACCCCTATATACACTGTATACCCTGTGCTGCACCCCTATACACACTGTATACCCTGTGCTGCACCCCTATACACACTGTATTCCCTGTGCTGCACCCCTTTATACACTGTATACCCTGTGCTGCACCCCTATACACACTGTATACCCTGTGCTGTACCCCTATAAACACTGTATACCCTGTGCTATACCCCTGTATACACTGTATACCCTGTGCTGTACCCCTATAAACACTGTATAGCCCGTGCTGCACCCCTATATACACTATACCCTGTGCTGTACCCCTATAAACACTGTATAGCCTGTGCTGCGCTACTATACACACTGTATACCCTGTGCTGCACCCCTATACACACTGTATACCCTGTGCTGTACCCCTATATACACTGTATACCCTGTGCTGTACCCCTATAAACACTGTATACACCGTGCTGCACCCCTATATACACTGTATTCCCCGTGCTGTACCCCTATATACACTGTATACCCTGTGCTGCACCCCTATACACACTGTATACCCTGTGCTGCACCCCTTTATACACTGTATACCCTGTGCTGCACCCCTATACACACTGTATACCCTGTGCTGTACCCCTATAAACACTGTATACCCTGTGCTATACCCCTTTATACACTGTATACACTGTATACCCTGTGCTGTACCCCTATGAACACTGTATAGCCCGTGCTGCACCCCTATATACACTATACCCTGTGCTGTACCCCTATAAACACTGTATAGCCCGTGCTGCACCCCTATATACACTATACCCTGTGCTGTACCACTATAAACACTGTATAGCCTGTGCTGCACCCCTATACACACTGTATACCCTGTGCTGTACCCCTATATACACTGTATACCCTGTGCTGTACCCCTATAAACACTGTATACCCTGTGCTGTACCCCTATAAACACTGTATATCCTGTGCTGTACCCCTATATACACTGTATACCCTGTGCTGCGCTACTATGCACACTGTATACCCTGTGCTGCACCCCTATACACACTGTATACCCTGTGCTGTACCCCTATATACACTGTATACCCTGTGCTGTACCCCTATAAACACTGTATACCCTGTGCTGTACCCCTATAAACACTGTATACCCTGTGCTGTACCCCTATATACACTGTATAGCCTGTGCTGTACCCCTATAAACACTGTATACCCTGTGCTGCGCTACTATACACACTGTATACCCTGTGCTGCGCTACTATACACACTGTATACCCTGTGCTGCGCTACTATACATACTGTATACCCTGTGCTGTACCCCTGTACACACTGTATACCCTGTGCTGTACCCCTGTACACACTGTATACCCTGTGCTGTACCCCTGTACACACTGTATACACTGTGCCGCACCCCTATATACTCTGTATACACTGTGCCGCACCCCTATATACACTGTTCTGTATCCCTATACATACTGTATACCCTGTGCTGTACCCCTATATACACTGTATACCCTGTGCTGTACTCCTATACACACTGTATACCCTGTGCTGTACCCCTATACACACTGTATACCCTGTGCTGTACCCCTATACACACTGTATACCCTGTGCTGTACCCCTATACACACTGTATACCCTGTGCTGTACCCCTATACCTACTGTATACCCTGTGTTGTACCCCTATACCTACTGTATACCCTGTGCTGTACCCCTATATACACTGTATACCCTGTGCTGTACCCCTATATACACTGTATACCCTGTGCTGCACCCCTATATACACTGTATACCCTGTGCTGTACCCCTATATACACTGTATACCCCGTGCTGCCCTACTATACACACTGTATACCCTGTGCTGTACCCCTGTACACACTGTATACCCTGTGCTGTACCCCTGTACACACTGTATACCCTGTGCTGTACCCCTGTACACACTGTATACACTGTGCCGCACCCCTATATACTCTGTATACACTGTGCCGCACCCCTATATACACTGTTCTGTATCCCTATACATACTGTATACCCTGTGCTGTACCCCTATATACACTGTATACCCTGTGCTGTACCCCTATACACACTGTATAGCCTGTGCTGTACCCCTATACACACTGTATACCCTGTGCTGTACCCCTATACACACTGTATACCCTGTGCTGTACCCCTATACACACTGTATACCCTGTGCTGTACCCCTATACCTACTGTATACCCTGTGTTGTACCCCTATACCTACTGTATACCCTGTGCTGTACCCCTATATACACTGTATACCCTGTGCTGTACCCCTATATACACTGTATACCCTGTGCTGCACCCCTATATACACTGTATACCCTGTGCTGCACCCCTATATACACTGTATACCCCGTGCTGCACCCCTATATACACTGTATACCCCGTGCTGCACCCCTATATACACTGTATACCCTGTGCTGTCCCCCTATACACACTGTATACCCTGTGCTGTACCCCTATACACACTGTATACCCCGTGCTGCACCCCTATATACACTGTATACCCTGTGCTGTACCCCTATATACACTGTATACCCTGTGCTGTACCCCTATATACACTGTATACCCCGTGCTGCACCCCTATATACACTGTATACCCCGTGCTGCACCCCTATATACACTGTATACCCTGTGCTGTACCCCTGTACACACTGTATACCCCGTGCTGCACCCCTATATACACTGTATACCCCGTGCTGCACCCCTGTACACACTGTATACCCTGTACTGTACCCCTGTACACACTGTATACCCTGTGCTGTACCCCTGTACACACTGTATACCCTATGCTGTACCCCTATATACACTGTATACCCCGTGCTGTACCCCTATATACACTGTATACCCCGTGCTGTACCCCTATATACACTGTATACCCCGTGCTGTACCCCTATATACTGTGTATACCCCGTGCTGTACCCCTATATACACTGTATACCCCGTGCTGTACCCCTAAATACACTGTATACCCCGTGCTGTACCCCTATATACACTGTATACCCCGTGCTGTACCCCTATATACACTGTATACCCCGTGCTGCACCCCTGTACACACTGTATACCCTGTACTGTACCCCTGTACACACTGTATACCCTGTGCTGTACCCCTGTACACACTGTATACCCTATGCTGTACCCCTATATACACTGTATACCCCGTGCTGTACCCCTATATACACTGTATACCCCGTGCTGTACCCCTATATACTGTGTATACCCCGTGCTGTACCCCTATATACACTGTATACCCCGTGCTGTACCCCTAAATACACTGTATACCCCGTGCTGTACCCCTATATACACTGTATACCCCGTGCTGTACCCCTATATACACTGTATACCCCGTGCTGTACCCCTATATACACTGTATACCCCGTGCTGCACCCCTATATACACTGTATACCCCGTGCTGTACCCCTATATACACTGTATACCCCGTGCTGCACTCCTATATACACTGTATACCCTGTGCTGTACCCCTGTACACACTGTATACCCCGTGCTGTACCCCTATATACACTGTATACCCTGTGCTGTACACACTGTATACCCCGTGCTGTACCCCTATACACACTGTATACCCCGTGCTGTACCCCTATACACACTGTATACCCCGTGCTGCACCCCTATACACACTGTATACCCCGTGCTGCACCCCTATATACACTGTATACCCCGTGCTGCACCCCTATATACACTGTATACCCCGTGCTGCACCCCTATATACACTGTATACCCCGTGCTGCACCCCTATATACACTGTATACCCCGTGCTGCACCCCTATATACACTGTATACCCCGTGCTGCACCCCTATATACACTGTATACCCCGTGCTGCACCCCTATATACACTGTATACCCCGTGCTGCACCCCTATATACACTGTATACCCCGTGCTGCACCCCTATATACACTGTATACCCCGTGCTGCACCCCTATATACACTGTATACCCCGTGCTGCACCCCTATATACACTGTATACCCCGTGCTGCACCCCTATATACACTGTATACCCCGTGCTGCACCCCTATATACACTGTATACCCCGTGCTGCACCCCTATATACACTGTATACCCCGTGCTGCACCCCTATATACACTGTATACCCCGTGCTGCACCCCTATATACACTGTATACCCCGTGCTGCACCCCTATATACACTGTATACCCCGTGCTGCACCCCTATATACACTGTATACCCCGTGCTGCACCCCTATATACACTGTATACCCCGTGCTGCACCCCTATATACACTGTATACCCCGTGCTGCACCCCATGTAATTATATCATCTCTTCCTGTGTTTTCAGTGCAGGTGCTCGTGTGTAGGATGACACAATGGCGGCCGGACCCTCCCTCCTGCCGGACAGCATCCTCTATCACATCTTCCTGAACCTGGGTCCTGTGGACCTGCTGTCTGCGGGGCTGGTGTGCCGGCGCTGGTACCAGGTGTCCCGGGATGAATTCCTGTGGAAGGAGCTCTTCTACCACCATTACCATGTGCAGCGGCACGTCCAGCGGAGCCCGGGTAAGCTGTGGCCCCCCTCATGTATCGGGTCAGGGGGTCTCTGTCATACAGGGGGTGACGTGTACTGTGTATCGCAGGCTCCGATTCCTGGTACGACGAGTTCCAGCGTCTTAGTGATGGCGCCCCCTGTGTGGAGGTGGAGCGGCTGCGGGAGCACTCGGACCAGGTCCTGCACATCAGCTTCTCACACTCCGGAGACCTCTGCGCCTCCTGCTCTAAGGACTGCACGGCCAAGGTGAGGAGGCGCTGCCCCCCGATGCTGCCGGACCCTCACACACAGCCGGACCCTAATCTGCGTCTCTTCATTGTCCTGCAGATCTGGAGCACCAGGCACCCGCTCTCCCTCCTGCACAGCGCAAACATGAGGCCCCACCACTGGAACTACACCCAGTTCTCCCAGTTTAATTCTGACGACACCCTCCTCCTGGTGTCCGGGGTCTTTGTAGGACCCCACAACTCGTGCGCTGGGGAAATAGCCGTCTTCAGTCTGGGTAAGGTTGGATCTAATCTGGTTACATATAGAATGTGTATGTTGTGTATTATAGATCTCCTGCCCCCACAGACGGCTTCCATCTTCTGTCCCGGGTGCGGAATAAACCCTACGACGTCTTTGGGTGTTGGCTCAATAACTCGCACCTCGTGTCCGGGAACCTGCACCGCATGGGCCGGGTCACCTCCTGCTCCGTGCTGTGGCTAAACAAGGCCTTCCAGGTATGTGGGAGCAGTATCGGGGGCTCTGGGTGGGGGGGTAACCTCCTGCTCCGTGCTGTGGCTAAACAAGGCCTTCCAGGTTGTGGGGGCAGTATCGGGGGGCTCTGGGTGGGGAGTCACCTCCTGCTCCGTGCTGTGGCTAAACAAGGCCTTCCAGGTATGTGGGATCAGTATCGGGGGGCTCTGGGTGGGGGGTCACCTCCTGCTCCGTGCTGTGGCTAAACAAGGCCTTCCAGGTATGTGGGGGCAGTATCGGGGGGGGTCACCTCCTGCTCCGTGCTGTGGCTAAACAAGGCCTTCCAGGTATGTGGGGGCAGTATCGGGGGGCTCTGGGTGGGGGGGTCACCTCCTGCTCCGTGCTGTGGCTAAACAAGGCCTTCCAGGTATGTGGGGGCAGTATCGGGGGGGGGTCACCTCCTGCTCCGTGCTGTGGTTAAACAAGGCTTTCCAGGTATGTGGGAGCAGTATCGGGGGGCTCTGGGTGGGGGGTCACCTCCTGCTCTGTGCCGTGGCTAAACAAGGCTTTCCAGGTATGTGGGAGCAGTATCGGGGGGCTCTGGGTGGGGGGTCACCTCCTGCTCCGTGCTGTGGTTAAACAAGGCCTTCCAGGTATGTGGGGGCAGTATCGGGGGGCTCTGGGTGGGGGGGGGGGGTCACCTCCTGCTCCGTGCTGTGGTTAAACAAGGCCTTCCAGGTATGTGGGGGTAGTATCGGGGGGCTCCGGGGGGTGTATGACCCACTTATACTTGTCTCTTCTCCAGGACGTGGAGTCCGAGAACCTCAACGTGGTGAAGCGACTCTTCAAAATCCAGAACCTGAACGCCAGCACCATCCGCATGGTGATGGTGGCCGAATCCCCGGATCTGCTAGTGGAGGCCGGAGGGAAAGGAGAGGAGGTGGAGCAGAGGCCTCCACCAGCGCAGGAGGAAGAGGAAGCAGAGGACGAGGGGGAGGAGGATGCTCAGATCGCTGCCGCCCTCCAGCTCTTCATGGAGGACAATGGGCAGCTCCAGGAGCCAGAGCCCCCCCTTACTGACGAGCAGTTTGAGACTAAGGTGGCGCAGTGGTACGCCAAATACCGGACGAAAGAGGCAGACGGACCCCACAGCGGAGAGGAGAGCAAGAAGTACCTGATCTTCACTACCGGCTCCCTGACCTACTCCCCCCATCAGATAGGTGAGAGATAGGGAGCCCCTCCACCTGTAGTAATGATGCTCTGCCAGGAGGTGGCGCTGCGCCTCTGATGCTATTGTGTCCTCTCTTCTTACAGGGATTAAGCAGCTGCTTCCGCACCAGATGAGCACAGAGGGGCCTGTGCTGGGCGAGGAGCGGGGCCCCAACGAGTTCTTTGACTCCTTGGACCATGTCATCAACATTCATGGTCACATTATAGGGATGGGGCTGTCCCCGGATCACAGGTCAGAGCCCCCAATGCTGGCGGCTGTAGTGTCTGTCTGCTGCCCCCTGCTGGCGGCTGTAGTGTCTGTCTGCTGCCCCCTGCTGGCGGCTGTAGTGTCTGTCTGCTGCCCCCTGCTGGCGGCTGGAGTGTCTGTCTGCTGCCCCCTGCTGGCGGCTGGAGTGTCTGTCTGCTGCCCCCTGCTGGCGGCTGGAGTGTCTGTCTGCTGCCCCCTGCTGGCGGCTCGACCTCTTACATGTCTTGTTGCTGCTCTGTGCAGGTTTCTGTATGTGAACAGCCGCTCCTGGCCTAAAGACTGCGTCATCTCCAACCCCATGTACCCCCCACCCATCGCTGAGGAGATAGAGCTGAGGGTCTACGACCTGAAGACCCTGCGCGAAGTGAAGGAGCCGCTCCGAGCCCACCGGGCCTACACCCCCAATAACGAGTGCTTCTTCATCTTCCTGGATGTCAGCAAGGATTTTGTGGCCAGGTGTGTGCAGGGTGATCTAATGTGTAGAAGCCGGGACCCCTATAGCACCCAAAGGTTATAGAGCCACCACCAGGGGGAGCTCACTGCACACAGGTTATACAGCCACCACCAGGGGAAGCTCACTGCACACAGGTTGTAGAGCCACCACCAGGGGGAGCTCACTGCACACAGGTTGTAGAGCCACCACCAGGGGGGGCTCACTGCACACAGGTTGTAGAGCCACCACCAGGGGGAGCTCACTGCACACAGGTTGTAGAGCCACCACCAGGGGGAGCTCACTGCACACAGGTTGTAGAGCCACCACCAGGGGGAGCTCACTACACACAGGTTGTAGAGCCACCACCAGGGGGAGCTCAACGCACACAGGTTGTAGAGCCACCACCAGGGGGAGCTCACTGCACACAGGTTGTAGAGCCACCACCAGGGGGAGCTCACTGCACACAGGTTGTAGAGCCACCACCAGGGGGAGCTCACTGCACACAGGTTGTAGAGCCACCACCAGGGGGAGCTCACTGCACACAGGTTGTAGAGCCACCACCAGGGGGAGCTCACTGCACACAGGTTGTAGAGCCACCACCAGGGGGAGCTCACTGCACACAGGTTGTAGAGCCACCACCAGGGGGAGCTCACTGCACACAGGTTGTAGAGCCACCACCAGGGGGAGCTCACTGCACACAGGTTGTAGAGCCACCACCAGGGGGAGCTCACTGCACACAGGTTGTAGAGCCACCACCAGGGGGAGCTCACTGCACACAGGTTGTAGAGCCACCACCAGGGGGAGCTCACTGCACACAGGTTGTAGAGCCACCACCAGGGGGAGCTAACTGCTCACAGGTTATACAGCCACCACCAGGGGGAGCTCACTGCACACGGGTTGTAGAGCCACCACCAGGGGGAGCACACTGCACACAGGTTGTAGAGCCACCACCAGGGGGAGCTAACTGCTCACAGGTTATACAGCCACCACCAGGGGGAGCCCACTGCTCACAGGTTATACAGCCACCACCAGGGGGAGCCCACTGCTCACAGGTTGTACAGCCACCACCAGGGGGAGCTCACTGCACACAGGTTGTAGAGCCACCACCAGGGGGAGCTCACTGCACACAGGTTGTAGAGCCACCACCAGGGGGAGCTCACTGCACACAGGTTGTAGAGCCACCACCAGGGGGAGCTCACTGCACACAGGTTGTAGAGCCACCACCAGGGGGAGCTCACTGCACACAGGTTGTAGAGCCACCACCAGGGGGAGCTCACTGCACACAGGTTGTAAAGCCACCACCAGGGGGAGCTCAGAGATCACAGCACACAGGTTGTAGAGCCACCACCAGGGGGAGCTCAGAGCTCACTGCACACAGGTTGTAGAGCCACCACCAGGGGGAGCTCAGAGCTCACTGCACACAGGTTGTAGAGCCACCACCAGGGGGAGCTCACTGCACACAGGTTGTGGAGCCAACACCAGGGGGAGCTCACTGCACACAGGTTGTAGAGCCACCACCAGGGGGAGCTAACTGCTCACAGGTTATACAGCCACCACCAGGGGGAGCCCACTGCTCACAGGTTATACAGCCACCACCAGGGGGAGCTCACTGCACACAGGTTGTAGAGCCACCACAGGGGGAGCTCACTGCACACAGGTTGTAAAGCCACCACAGGGGGAGCTCACAGCACACAGGTTGTAGAGCCACCACCAGGGGGAGCTCACAGCACACAGGTTGTAGAGCCACCACCAGGGGGAGCTCACTGCACACAGGTTGTAGAGCCACCACCAGGGGGAGCTCACCTCACACAGGTTGTAGAGCCACCACCAGGGGGAGCTCACTGCACACAGGTTGTAGAGCCACCACCAGGGGGAGCTCACTGCACACAGGTTGTAGAGCCACCACCAGAGGGAGCTCACCTCACACAGGTTGTAGAGCCACCACCAGGGGGAGCTCACCGCACACAGGTTGTAGAGCCACCACCAGGGGGAGCTCACCGCACACAGGTTGTAGAGCCACCACCAGGGGGAGCTCACCGCACACAGGTTGTAGAGCCCCCACCAGGGGGAGCTCACTGCACACAGGTTATACGGCCACCACCAGGGGGAGCTCACTGCACACAGGTTGTAGAGCCACCACCAGGGAGAGCTCACTGCACACAGGTTGTAGAGCCACCACCAGGGGGAGCTCAGAGCTCACTGCACACAGGTTGTAGAGCCACCACCAGGGGGAGCTCACTGCACACAGGTTGTAGAGCCACCACCAGGGGGAGCTCACTGCACACAGGTTGTAGAGCCACCACCAGGGGGAGCTCAGAGCTCACAGCACACAGGTTGTAGAGCCACCACCAGGGGGAGCTCAGAGCTCACTGCACACAGGTTGTAGAGCCACCACCAGGGGGAGCTCACAGCACACAGGTTGTACAGCCACCACCAGGGGGAGCCCACTGCACACAGGTTGTAGAGCCACCACCAGGGGGAGCTCACTGCACACAGGTTGTAGAGCCACCACCAGGGGGAGCTCACTGCACACAGGTTGTAGAGCCACCACCAGGGGGAGCTCACTGCACACAGGTTGTAGAGCCACCACCAGGGGGAGCTCACTGCACACAGGTTATACAGCCACCACCAGGGGGAGCCCACTGCTCTCAGGTTATACAGCCACCACCAGGGGGAGCTCACTGCACACAGGTTGTAGAGCCACCACCAGGGGGAGCTCACTGCACACAGGTTGTAGAGCCACCACCAGGGGGAGCTCACTGCACACAGGTTGTAGAGCCACCACAGGGGGAGCTCACTGCACACAGGTTGTAGAGCCACCACCAGGGGGAGCTCACTGCACACAGGTTGTAGAGCCACCACCAGGGGGAGCTCACTGCACACAGGTTGTAGAGCCACCACAGGGGGAGCTCACTGCACACAGGTTGTAGAGCCACCACCAGGGGGAGCTCACTGCACACAGGTTGTAGAGCCACCACCAGGGGGAGCTCACTGCACACAGGTTGTAGAGCCACCACCAGGGGGAGCTCACTGCACACAGGTTGTAGAGCCACCACCAGGGGGAGATCACTGCACACAGGTTGTAGAGCCACCACAGGGGGAGCTCACTGCACACAGGTTGTAGAGCCACCACCAGGGGGAGCTCACTGCACACAGGTTGTAGAGCCACCACAGGGGGAGCTCACTGCACACAGGTTGTAGAGCCACCACCAGGGGGAGCTCACTGCACACAGGTTGTAGAGCCACCACCAGGGGGAGCTCACTGCACACAGGTTGTAGAGCCACCACCGGGAGGAGCTCACTGCACACAGGTTGTAGAGCCACCACCAGGGGGAGCTCACCTCACACAGGTTGTAGAGCCACCACCAGGGGGAGCTCACCTCACACAGGTTGTAGAGCCACCACCAGGGGGAGCTCACTGCACACAGGTTGTAGAGCCACCACCAGGGGGAGCTCACTGCACACAGGTTGTAGAGCCACCACCAGGGGGAGATCACTGCACACAGGTTGTAGAGCCACCACAGGGGGAGCTCACTGCACACAGGTTATACAGCCACCACCAGGGGGAGCCCACTGCTCACAGGTTATACAGCCACCACCAGGGGGAGCTCACTGCACACAGGTTGTAGAGCCACCACCAGGGGGAGCTCACTGCACACAGGTTGTAGAGCCACCACAGGGGGAGCTCACTGCACACAGGTTGTAGAGCCACCACCAGGGGGAGCTCACTGCACACAGGTTGTAGAGCCACCACCAGGGGGAGCTCACTGCACACAGGTTATACAGCCACCACCAGGGGGAGCCCACTGCTCACAGGTTATACAGCCACCACCAGGGGGAGCTCACTGCACACAGGTTGTAGAGCCACCACCAGGGGGAGCTCAGAGCTCACTGCACACAGGTTGTAGAGCCACCACCAGGGGGAGATCACTGCACACAGGTTGTAGAGCCACCACAGGGGGAGCTCACTGCACACAGGTTGTAGAGCCACCACCAGGGGGAGCCCACTGCTCTCAGGTTATACAGCCACCACCAGGGGGAGCTCACTGCACACAGGTTGTAGAGCCACCACCGGGGGGAGCTCACTGCACACAGGTTGTAGAGCCACCACCGGGGGGAGCTCACTGCACACAGGTTGTAGAGCCACCACCAGGGGGAGCTCACCTCACACAGGTTGTAGAGCCACCACCAGGGGGAGCTCACTGCACACAGGTTGTAGAGCCACCACCAGGGGGAGATCACTGCACACAGGTTGTAGAGCCACCACAGGGGGAGCTCACTGCACACAGGTTATACAGCCACCACCAGGGGGAGCCCACTGCTCACAGGTTATACAGCCACCACCAGGGGGAGCTCACTGCACACAGGTTGTAGAGCCACCACCAGGGGGAGCTCACTGCACACAGGTTGTAGAGCCACCACAGGGGGAGCTCACTGCACACAGGTTGTAGAGCCACCACCAGGGGGAGCTCACTGCACACAGGTTGTAGAGCCACCACCAGGGGGAGCTCACTGCACACAGGTTATACAGCCACCACCAGGGGGAGCCCACTGCTCACAGGTTATACAGCCACCACCAGGGGGAGCTCACTGCACACAGGTTGTAGAGCCACCACCAGGGGGAGCTCAGAGCTCACTGCACACAGGTTGTAGAGCCACCACCAGGGGGAGATCACTGCACACAGGTTGTAGAGCCACCACAGGGGGAGCTCACTGCACACAGGTTGTAGAGCCACCACCAGGGGGAGCTCACTGCACACAGGTTGTAGAGCCACCACCAGGGGGAGCTCAGAGCTCACAGCACACAGGTTGTAGAGCCACCACCAGGGGGAGCTCACTGCACACAGGTTGTAGAGCCACCACCAGGGGGAGCTCACTGCACACAGGTTATACAGCCACCACCAGGGGGAGCCCACTGCTCACAGGTTATACAGCCACCACCAGGGGGAGCTCACTGCACACAGGTTGTAGAGCCACCACCAGGGGGAGCTCACTGCACACAGGTTGTAGAGCCACCACCAGAGGGAGCTCACCTCACACAGGTTGTAGAGCCACCACCAGGGGGAGCTCACCGCACACAGGTTGTAGAGCCACCACCAGGGGGAGATCACTGCACACAGGTTGTAGAGCCACCACAGGGGGAGCTCACTGCACACAGGTTGTAGAGCCACCACCAGGGGGAGCTCACTGCACACAGGTTGTAGAGCCACCACAGGGGGAGCTCACTGCACACAGGTTGTAGAGCCACCACCAGGGGGAGCTCACTGCACACAGGTTGTAGAGCCACCACCAGGGGGAGCTCACTGCACACAGGTTGTAGAGCCACCACCGGGGGGAGCTCACTGCACACAGGTTGTAGAGCCACCACCAGGGGGAGCTCACCTCACACAGGTTGTAGAGCCACCACCAGGGGGAGCTCACCTCACACAGGTTGTAGAGCCACCACCAGGGGGAGCTCACTGCACACAGGTTGTAGAGCCACCACCAGGGGGAGATCACTGCACACAGGTTGTAGAGCCACCACAGGGGGAGCTCACTGCACACAGGTTATACAGCCACCACCAGGGGGAGCCCACTGCTCACAGGTTATACAGCCACCACCAGGGGGAGCTCACTGCACACAGGTTGTAGAGCCACCACCAGGGGGAGCTCACTGCACACAGGTTGTAGAGCCACCACAGGGGGAGCTCACTGCACACAGGTTGTAGAGCCACCACCAGGGGGAGCTCACTGCACACAGGTTATACAGCCACCACCAGGGGGAGCCCACTGCTCACAGGTTATACAGCCACCACCAGGGGGAGCTCACTGCACACAGGTTGTAGAGCCACCACCAGGGGGAGCTCAGAGCTCACTGCACACAGGTTGTAGAGCCACCACCAGGGGGAGATCACTGCACACAGGTTGTAGAGCCACCACAGGGGGAGCTCACTGCACACAGGTTGTAGAGCCACCACCAGGGGGAGCTCACTGCACACAGGTTGTAGAGCCACCACCAGGGGGAGCTCAGAGCTCACAGCACACAGGTTGTAGAGCCACCACCAGGGGGAGCTCACTGCACACAGGTTGTAGAGCCACCACCAGGGGGAGCTCACTGCACACAGGTTATACAGCCACCACCAGGGGGAGCCCACTGCTCACAGGTTATACAGCCACCACCAGGGGGAGCTCACTGCACACAGGTTGTAGAGCCACCACCAGGGGGAGCTCACTGCACACAGGTTGTAGAGCCACCACCAGAGGGAGCTCACCTCACACAGGTTGTAGAGCCACCACCAGGGGGAGCTCACCGCACACAGGTTGTAGAGCCACCACCAGGGGGAGCTCACCGCACACAGGTTGTAGAGCCACCACCAGGGGGAGCTCACCGCACACAGGTTGTAGAGCCACCACCAGAGGGAGCTCACCTCACACAGGTTGTAGAGCCACCACCAGGGGGAGCTCACCGCACACAGGTTGTAGAGCCACCACCAGGGGGAGCTCACCGCACACAGGTTGTAGAGCCACCACCAGGGGGAGCTCACCGCACACAGGTTGTAGAGCCACCACCAGGGGGAGCTCACTGCACACAGGTTGTAGAGCCACCACCAGGGGGAGCTCACTGCACACAGGTTGTAGAGCCACCACCAGGGGGAGCTCAGAGCTCACTGCACACAGGTTGTAGAGCCACCACCATGGGGAGCTCACTGCACACAGGTTGTAGAGCCACCACCAGGGGGAGCTCACTGCACACAGGTTATACGGCCACCACCAGGGGGAGCTCACTGCACACAGGTTGTAGAGCCACCACCAGGGAGAGCTCACTGCACACAGGTTGTAGAGCCACCACCAGGGGGAGCTCACTGCACACAGGTTGTAGAGCCACCACCAGGGGGAGCTCACTGCACACAGGTTGTAGAGCCACCACAGGGGGAGCTCACTGCACACAGGTTGTAGAGCCACCACCAGGGGGAGCTCACTGCACACAGGTTGTAGAGCCACCACCAGGGGGAGCTCACTGCACACAGGTTGTAGAGCCACCACCAGGGGGAGCTCACTGCACACAGGTTGTAGAGCCACCACCAGGGGGAGATCACTGCACACAGGTTGTAGAGCCACCACCAGGGGGAGCTCACTGCACACAGGTTGTAAAGCCACCACCAGGGGGAGCTCAGAGCTCACAGCACACAGGTTGTAGAGCCACCACCAGGGGGAGCTCAGAGCTCACTGCACACAGGTTGTAGAGCCACCACCAGGGGGAGCTCAGAGCTCACTGCACACAGGTTGTAGAGCCACCACCAGGGGGAGCTCACTGCACACAGGTTGTGGAGCCAACACCAGGGGGAGCTCACTGCACACAGGTTGTAGAGCCACCACCAGGGGGAGCTAACTGCTCACAGGTTATACAGCCACCACCAGGGGGAGCCCACTGCTCACAGGTTATACAGCCACCACCAGGGGGAGCTCACTGCACACAGGTTGTAGAGCCACCACAGGGGGAGCTCACTGCACACAGGTTGTAGAGCCACCACAGGGGGAGCTCACAGCACACAGGTTGTAGAGCCACCACCAGGGGGAGCTCACAGCACACAGGTTGTAGAGCCACCACCAGGGGGAGCTCACTGCACACAGGTTGTAGAGCCACCACCAGGGGGAGCTCACAGCACACAGGTTGTAGAGCCACCACCAGGGGGAGCTCACTGCACACAGGTTGTAGAGCCACCACCAGGGGGAGCTCACCTCACACAGGTTGTAGAGCCACCACCAGGGGGAGCTCACTGCACACAGGTTGTAGAGCCACCACCAGGGGGAGCTCACTGCACACAGGTTGTAGAGCCACCACCAGAGGGAGCTCACCTCACACAGGTTGTAGAGCCACCACCAGGGGGAGCTCACCGCACACAGGTTGTAGAGCCACCACCAGGGGGAGCTCACCGCACACAGGTTGTAGAGCCACCACCAGGGGGAGCTCACCGCACACAGGTTGTAGAGCCACCACCAGGGGGAGCTCACTGCACACAGGTTGTAGAGCCACCACCAGGGGGAGCTCACCTCACACAGGTTGTAAAGCCACCACCAGGGGGAGCTCACTGCACACAGGTTGTAGAGCCACCACCAGGGGGAGCTCACTGCACACAGGTTGTAGAGCCACCACCAGAGGGAGCTCACCTCACACAGGTTGTAGAGCCACCACCAGGGGGAGCTCACTCCACACAGGTTATACGGCCACCACCAGGGGGAGCTCACTGCACACAGGTTGTAGAGCCACCACCAGGGAGAGCTCACTGCACACAGGTTGTAGAGCCACCACCAGGGGGAGCTCAGAGCTCACTGCACACAGGTTGTAGAGCCACCACCAGGGGGAGCTCACTGCACACAGGTTGTAGAGCCACCACCAGGGGGAGCTCACTGCACACAGGTTGTAGAGCCACCACCAGGGGGAGCTCAGAGCTCACAGCACACAGGTTGTAGAGCCACCACCAGGGGGAGCTCAGAGCTCACTGCACACAGGTTGTAGAGCCACCACCAGGGGGAGCTCACAGCACACAGGTTGTACAGCCACCACCAGGGGGAGCCCACTGCACACAGGTTGTAGAGCCACCACCAGGGGGAGCTCACTGCACACAGGTTGTAGAGCCACCACCAGGGGGAGCTCACTGCACACAGGTTGTAGAGCCACCACCAGGGGGAGCTCACTGCACACAGGTTGTAGAGCCACCACCAGGGGGAGCTCACTGCACACAGGTTATACAGCCACCACCAGGGGGAGCCCACTGCTCACAGGTTATACAGCCACCACCAGGGGGAGCTCACTGCACACAGGTTGTAGAGCCACCACCAGGGGGAGCTCACTGCACACAGGTTGTAGAGCCACCACCAGGGGGAGCTCACTGCACACAGGTTGTAGAGCCACCACAGGGGGAGCTCACTGCACACAGGTTGTAGAGCAACCACCAGGGGGAGCTCACTGCACACAGGTTGTAGAGCCACCACCAGGGGGAGCTCACTGTACACAGGTTGTAGAGCCACCACCAGGGGGAGCTCACTGTACACAGGTTGTAGAGCCACCACCAGGGGGAGCTCACTGCACACAGGTTGTAGAGCCACCACCAGGGGGAGCTCACTGCACACAGGTTGTAGAGCCACCACCGGGGGGAGCTCACTGCACACAGGTTGTAGAGCCACCACCAGGGGGAGCTCACCTCACACAGGTTGTAGAGCCACCACCAGGGGGAGCTCACCTCACACAGGTTGTAGAGCCACCACCAGGGGGAGCTCACTGCACACAGGTTGTAGAGCCACCACCAGGGGGAGATCACTGCACACAGGTTGTAGAGCCACCACAGGGGGAGCTCACTGCACACAGGTTATACAGCCACCACCAGGGGGAGCCCACTGCTCACAGGTTATACAGCCACCACCAGGGGGAGCTCACTGCACACAGGTTGTAGAGCCACCACCAGGGGGAGCTCACTGCACACAGGTTGTAGAGCCACCACAGGGGGAGCTCACTGCACACAGGTTGTAGAGCCACCACCAGGGGGAGCTCACTGCACACAGGTTGTAGAGCCACCACCAGGGGGAGCTCACTGCACACAGGTTGTAGAGCCACCACCAGGGGGAGCCCACTGCTCACAGGTTATACAGCCACCACCAGGGGGAGCTCACTGCACACAGGTTGTAGAGCCACCACCAGGGGGAGCTCACTGCACACAGGTTATACAGCCACCACCAGGGGGAGCCCACTGCTCACAGGTTATACAGCCACCACCAGGGGGAGCTCACTGCACACAGGTTGTAGAGCCACCACCAGAGGGAGCTCACCTCACACAGGTTGTAGAGCCACCACCAGAGGGAGCTCACCTCACACAGGTTGTAGAGCCACCACCAGAGGGAGCTCACCTCACACAGGTTGTAGAGCCACCACCAGGGGGAGCTCACCGCACACAGGTTGTAGAGCCACCACCAGGGGGAGCTCACCGCACACAGGTTGTAGAGCCACCACCAGGGGGAGCTCACTGCACACAGGTTGTAGAGCCACCACCAGGGGGAGCTCACTGCACACAGGTTGTAGAGCCACCACCAGGGGGAGCTCACTGCACACAGGTTGTAGAGCCACCACCAGGGGGAGCTCACTGCACACAGGTTGTAGAGCCACCACCAGGGGGAGCTCACTGCACACAGGTTGTAAAGCCACCACCAGGGGGAGCTCAGAGATCACAGCACACAGGTTGTAGAGCCACCACCAGGGGGAGCTCAGAGCTCACTGCACACAGGTTGTAGAGCCACCACCAGGGGGAGCTCAGAGCTCACTGCACACAGGTTGTAGAGCCACCACCAGGGGGAGCTCACTGCACACAGGTTGTGGAGCCAACACCAGGGGGAGCTCACTGCACACAGGTTGTAGAGCCACCACCAGGGGGAGCTCACCGCACACAGGTTGTAGAGCCACCACCAGGGGGAGCTCACCGCACACAGGTTGTAGAGCCACCACCAGGGGGAGCTCACTGCACACAGGTTGTAGAGCCACCACCAGGGGGAGCTCACCTCACACAGGTTGTAGAGCCACCACCAGGGGGAGCTCACTGCACACAGGTTGTAGAGCCACCACCAGGGGGAGCTCACTGCACACAGGTTGTAGAGCCACCACCAGAGGGAGCTCACCTCACACAGGTTGTAGAGCCACCACCAGGGGGAGCTCACTGCACACAGGTTATACGGCCACCACCAGGGGGAGCTCACTGCACACAGGTTGTAGAGCCACCACCAGGGAGAGCTCACTGCACACAGGTTGTAGAGCCACCACCAGGGGGAGCTCACTGCACACAGGTTATACAGCCACCACCAGGGGGAGCCCACTGCTCTCAGGTTATACAGCCACCACCAGGGGGAGCTCACTGCACACAGGTTGTAGAGCCACCACCAGGGGGAGCTCACTGCACACAGGTTGTAGAGCCACCACCAGGGGGAGCTCACTGCACACAGGTTGTAGAGCCACCACAGGGGGAGCTCACTGCACACAGGTTGTAGAGCCACCACCAGGGGGAGCTCACTGCACACAGGTTGTAGAGCCACCACCAGGGGGAGCTCACTGCACACAGGTTGTAGAGCCACCACCAGGGGGAGCTCACTGCACACAGGTTGTAGAACCACCACCAGGGGGAGATCACTGCACACAGGTTGTAGAGCCACCACAGGGGGAGCTCACTGCACACAGGTTGTAGAGCCACCACCAGGGGGAGCTCACTGCACACAGGTTGTAGAGCCACCACAGGGGGAGCTCACTGCACACAGGTTGTAGAGCCACCACCAGGGGGAGCTCACTGCACACAGGTTGTAGAGCCACCACCAGGGGGAGCTCACTGCACACAGGTTGTAGAGCCACCACCAGGGGGAGCTCACTGCACACAGGTTGTAGAGCCACCACCAGGGGGAGCCCACTGCTCTCAGGTTATACAGCCACCACCAGGGGGAGCTCACTGCACACAGGTTGTAGAGCCACCACCGGGGGGAGCTCACTGCACACAGGTTGTAGAGCCACCACCGGGGGGAGCTCACTGCACACAGGTTGTAGAGCCACCACCAGGGGGAGCTCACCTCACACAGGTTGTAGAGCCACCACCAGGGGGAGCTCACTGCACACAGGTTGTAGAGCCACCACCAGGGGGAGATCACTGCACACAGGTTGTAGAGCCACCACAGGGGGAGCTCACTGCACACAGGTTATACAGCCACCACCAGGGGGAGCCCACTGCTCACAGGTTATACAGCCACCACCAGGGGGAGCTCACTGCACACAGGTTGTAGAGCCACCACCAGGGGGAGCTCACTGCACACAGGTTGTAGAGCCACCACAGGGGGAGCTCACTGCACACAGGTTGTAGAGCCACCACCAGGGGGAGCTCACTGCACACAGGTTGTAGAGCCACCACCAGGGGGAGCTCACTGCACACAGGTTATACAGCCACCACCAGGGGGAGCCCACTGCTCACAGGTTATACAGCCACCACCAGGGGGAGCTCACTGCACACAGGTTGTAGAGCCACCACCAGGGGGAGCTCAGAGCTCACTGCACACAGGTTGTAGAGCCACCACCAGGGGGAGATCACTGCACACAGGTTGTAGAGCCACCACAGGGGGAGCTCACTGCACACAGGTTGTAGAGCCACCACCAGGGGGAGCTCACTGCACACAGGTTGTAGAGCCACCACCAGGGGGAGCTCACTGCACACAGGTTATACAGCCACCACCAGGGGGAGCCCACTGCTCACAGGTTATACAGCCACCACCAGGGGGAGCTCACTGCACACAGGTTGTAGAGCCACCACCAGGGGGAGCTCACTGCACACAGGTTGTAGAGCCACCACCAGAGGGAGCTCACCTCACACAGGTTGTAGAGCCACCACCAGGGGGAGCTCACCGCACACAGGTTGTAGAGCCACCACCAGGGGGAGCTCACCGCACACAGGTTGTAGAGCCACCACCAGGGGGAGCTCACCGCACACAGGTTGTAGAGCCACCACCAGGGGGAGCTCACTGCACACAGGTTGTAGAGCCACCACCAGGGGGAGCTCACCTCACACAGGTTGTAGAGCCACCACCAGGGGGAGCTCACTGCACACAGGTTGTAGAGCCACCACCAGGGGGAGCTCACTGCACACAGGTTGTAGAGCCACCACAGGGGGAGCTCACTGCACACAGGTTGTAGAGCCACCACCAGGGGGAGCTCACTGCACACAGGTTGTAGAGCCACCACCAGGGGGAGCTCACTGCACACAGGTTGTAGAGCCACCACCAGGGGGAGATCACTGCACACAGGTTGTAGAGCCACCACAGGGGGAGCTCACTGCACACAGGTTGTAGAGCCACCACCAGGGGGAGCTCACTGCACACAGGTTGTAGAGCCACCACAGGGGGAGCTCACTGCACACAGGTTGTAGAGCCACCACCAGGGGGAGCTCACTGCACACAGGTTGTAGAGCCACCACCAGGGGGAGCTCACTGCACACAGGTTGTAGAGCCACCACCGGGGGGAGCTCACTGCACACAGGTTGTAGAGCCACCACCAGGGGGAGCTCACCTCACACAGGTTGTAGAGCCACCACCAGGGGGAGCTCACCTCACACAGGTTGTAGAGCCACCACCAGGGGGAGCTCACTGCACACAGGTTGTAGAGCCACCACAGGGGGAGCTCACTGCACACAGGTTGTAGAGCCACCACCAGGGGGAGCTCACTGCACACAGGTTGTAGAGCCACCACAGGGGGAGCTCACTGCACACAGGTTGTAGAGCCACCACCAGGGGGAGCTCACTGCACACAGGTTGTAGAGCCACCACCAGGGGGAGCTCACCTCACACAGGTTGTAGAGCCACCACCAGGGGGAGCTCACTGCACACAGGTTGTAGAGCCACCACCAGGGGGAGCTCACTGCACACAGGTTGTAGAGCCACCACAGGGGGAGCTCACTGCACACAGGTTGTAGAGCCACCACCAGGGGGAGCTCACTGCACACAGGTTGTAGAGCCACCACCAGGGGGAGCTCACTGCACACAGGTTGTAGAGCCACCACCAGGGGGAGATCACTGCACACAGGTTGTAGAGCCACCACAGGGGGAGCTCACTGCACACAGGTTGTAGAGCCACCACCAGGGGGAGCTCACTGCACACAGGTTGTAGAGCCACCACAGGGGGAGCTCACTGCACACAGGTTGTAGAGCCACCACCAGGGGGAGCTCACTGCACACAGGTTGTAGAGCCACCACCAGGGGGAGCTCACTGCACACAGGTTGTAGAGCCACCACCGGGGGGAGCTCACTGCACACAGGTTGTAGAGCCACCACCAGGGGGAGCTCACCGCACACAGGTTGTAGAGCCACCACCAGGGGGAGCTCACCGCACACAGGTTGTAGAGCCACCACCAGGGGGAGCTCACCGCACACAGGTTGTAGAGCCACCACCAGGGGGAGCTCACTGCACACAGGTTGTAGAGCCACCACCAGGGGGAGCTCACCTCACACAGGTTGTAGAGCCACCACCAGGGGGAGCTCACTGCACACAGGTTGTAGAGCCACCACCAGGGGGAGCTCACTGCACACAGGTTGTAGAGCCACCACAGGGGGAGCTCACTGCACACAGGTTGTAGAGCCACCACCAGGGGGAGCTCACTGCACACAGGTTGTAGAGCCACCACCAGGGGGAGCTCACTGCACACAGGTTGTAGAGCCACCACCAGGGGGAGATCACTGCACACAGGTTGTAGAGCCACCACAGGGGGAGCTCACTGCACACAGGTTGTAGAGCCACCACCAGGGGGAGCTCACTGCACACAGGTTGTAGAGCCACCACAGGGGGAGCTCACTGCACACAGGTTGTAGAGCCACCACCAGGGGGAGCTCACTGCACACAGGTTGTAGAGCCACCACCAGGGGGAGCTCACTGCACACAGGTTGTAGAGCCACCACCGGGGGGAGCTCACTGCACACAGGTTGTAGAGCCACCACCGGGGGGAGCTCACCTCACACAGGTTGTAGAGCCACCACCAGGGGGAGCTCACCTCACACAGGTTGTAGAGCCACCACCAGGGGGAGCTCACTGCACACAGGTTGTAGAGCCACCACAGGGGGAGCTCACTGCACACAGGTTGTAGAGCCACCACCAGGGGGAGCTCACTGCACACAGGTTGTAGAGCCACCACAGGGGGAGCTCACTGCACACAGGTTGTAGAGCCACCACCAGGGGGAGCTCACTGCACACAGGTTGTAGAGCCACCACCAGGGGGAGCTCACCTCACACAGGTTGTAGAGCCACCACCAGGGGGAGCTCACTGCACACAGGTTGTAGAGCCACCACCAGGGGGAGCTCACTGCACACAGGTTGTAGAGCCACCACAGGGGGAGCTCACTGCACACAGGTTGTAGAGCCACCACCAGGGGGAGCTCACTGCACACAGGTTGTAGAGCCACCACCAGGGGGAGCTCACTGCACACAGGTTGTAGAGCCACCACCAGGGGGAGATCACTGCACACAGGTTGTAGAGCCACCACAGGGGGAGCTCACTGCACACAGGTTGTAGAGCCACCACCAGGGGGAGCTCACTGCACACAGGTTGTAGAGCCACCACAGGGGGAGCTCACTGCACACAGGTTGTAGAGCCACCACCAGGGGGAGCTCACTGCACACAGGTTGTAGAGCCACCACCAGGGGGAGCTCACTGCACACAGGTTGTAGAGCCACCACCGGGGGGAGCTCACTGCACACAGGTTGTAGAGCCACCACCAGGGGGAGCTCACCTCACACAGGTTGTAGAGCCACCACCAGGGGGAGCTCACCTCACACAGGTTGTAGAGCCACCACCAGGGGGAGCTCACTGCACACAGGTTGTAGAGCCACCACAGGGGGAGCTCACTGCACACAGGTTGTAGAGCCACCACCAGGGGGAGCTCACTGCACACAGGTTGTAGAGCCACCACCAGGGGGAGCTCACTGCACACAGGTTGTAGAGCCACCACCAGGGGGAGATCACTGCACACAGGTTGTAGAGCCACCACCAGGGGGAGCTCACCGCACACAGGTTGTAGAGCCACCACCAGAGGGAGCTCACCTCACACAGGTTGTAGAGCCACCACCAGGGGGAGCTCACCGCACACAGGTTGTAGAGCCACCACCAGGGGGAGCTCACCGCACACAGGTTGTAGAGCCACCACCAGGGGGAGCTCACCGCACACAGGTTGTAGAGCCACCACCAGGGGGAGCTCACTGCACACAGGTTGTAGAGCCACCACCAGGGGGAGCTCACTGCACACAGGTTGTAGAGCCACCACCAGGGGGAGCTCAGAGCTCACTGCACACAGGTTGTAGAGCCACCACCATGGGGAGCTCACTGCACACAGGTTGTAGAGCCACCACCAGGGGGAGCTCACTGCACACAGGTTATACGGCCACCACCAGGGGGAGCTCACTGCACACAGGTTGTAGAGCCACCACCAGGGAGAGCTCACTGCACACAGGTTGTAGAGCCACCACCAGGGGGAGCTCACTGCACACAGGTTGTAGAGCCACCACCAGGGGGAGCTCACTGCACACAGGTTGTAGAGCCACCACAGGGGGAGCTCACTGCACACAGGTTGTAGAGCCACCACCAGGGGGAGCTCACTGCACACAGGTTGTAGAGCCACCACCAGGGGGAGCTCACTGCACACAGGTTGTAGAGCCACCACCAGGGGGAGCTCACTGCACACAGGTTGTAGAGCCACCACCAGGGGGAGATCACTGCACACAGGTTGTAGAGCCACCACCAGGGGGAGCTCACTGCACACAGGTTGTAAAGCCACCACCAGGGGGAGCTCAGAGCTCACAGCACACAGGTTGTAGAGCCACCACCAGGGGGAGCTCAGAGCTCACTGCACACAGGTTGTAGAGCCACCACCAGGGGGAGCTCAGAGCTCACTGCACACAGGTTGTAGAGCCACCACCAGGGGGAGCTCACTGCACACAGGTTGTGGAGCCAACACCAGGGGGAGCTCACTGCACACAGGTTGTAGAGCCACCACCAGGGGGAGCTAACTGCTCACAGGTTATACAGCCACCACCAGGGGGAGCCCACTGCTCACAGGTTATACAGCCACCACCAGGGGGAGCTCACTGCACACAGGTTGTAGAGCCACCACAGGGGGAGCTCACTGCACACAGGTTGTAGAGCCACCACAGGGGGAGCTCACAGCACACAGGTTGTAGAGCCACCACCAGGGGGAGCTCACAGCACACAGGTTGTAGAGCCACCACCAGGGGGAGCTCACTGCACACAGGTTGTAGAGCCACCACCAGGGGGATCTCACCTCACACAGGTTGTAGAGCCACCACCAGGGGGAGCTCACTGCACACAGGTTGTAGAGCCACCACCAGGGGGAGCTCACTGCACACAGGTTGTAGAGCCACCACCAGAGGGAGCTCACCTCACACAGGTTGTAGAGCCACCACCAGGGGGAGCTCACCGCACACAGGTTGTAGAGCCACCACCAGGGGGAGCTCACCGCACACAGGTTGTAGAGCCACCACCAGGGGGAGCTCACCGCACACAGGTTGTAGAGCCACCACCAGGGGGAGCTCACTGCACACAGGTTGTAGAGCCACCAGCAGGGGGAGCTCACCTCACACAGGTTGTAAAGCCACCACCAGGGGGAGCTCACTGCACACAGGTTGTAGAGCCACCACCAGGGGGAGCTCACTGCACACAGGTTGTAGAGCCACCACCAGAGGGAGCTCACCTCACACAGGTTGTAGAGCCACCACCAGGGGGAGCTCACTGCACACAGGTTATACGGCCACCACCAGGGGGAGCTCACTGCACACAGGTTGTAGAGCCACCACCAGGGAGAGCTCACTGCACACAGGTTGTAGAGCCACCACCAGGGGGAGCTCAGAGCTCACTGCACACAGGTTGTAGAGCCACCACCAGGGGGAGCTCACTGCACACAGGTTGTAGAGCCACCACCAGGGGGAGCTCACTGCACACAGGTTGTAGAGCCACCACCAGGGGGAGCTCAGAGCTCACAGCACACAGGTTGTAGAGCCACCACCAGGGGGAGCTCAGAGCTCACTGCACACAGGTTGTAGAGCCACCACCAGGGGGAGCTCACAGCACACAGGTTGTACAGCCACCACCAGGGGGAGCCCACTGCACACAGGTTGTAGAGCCACCACCAGGGGGAGCTCACTGCACACAGGTTGTAGAGCCACCACCAGGGGGAGCTCACTGCACACAGGTTGTAGAGCCACCACCAGGGGGAGCTCACTGCACACAGGTTGTAGAGCCACCACCAGGGGGAGCTCACTGCACACAGGTTATACAGCCACCACCAGGGGGAGCCCACTGCTCACAGGTTATACAGCCACCACCAGGGGGAGCTCACTGCACACAGGTTGTAGAGCCACCACCAGGGGGAGCTCACTGCACACAGGTTGTAGAGCCACCACCAGGGGGAGCTCACTGCACACAGGTTGTAGAGCCACCACAGGGGGAGCTCACTGCACACAGGTTGTAGAGCAACCACCAGGGGGAGCTCACTGCACACAGGTTGTAGAGCCACCACCAGGGGGAGCTCACTGCACACAGGTTGTAGAGCCACCACCAGGGGGAGCTCACTGCACACAGGTTGTAGAGCCACCACCAGGGGGAGATCACTGCACACAGGTTGTAGAGCCACCACAGGGGGAGCTCACTGCACACAGGTTGTAGAGCCACCACCAGGGGGAGCTCACTGCACACAGGTTGTAGAGCCACCACAGGGGGAGCTCACTGTACACAGGTTGTAGAGCCACCACCAGGGGGAGCTCACTGTACACAGGTTGTAGAGCCACCACCAGGGGGAGCTCACTGCACACAGGTTGTAGAGCCACCACCGGGGGGAGCTCACTGCACGCAGGTTGTAGAGCCACCACCAGGGGGAGCTCACCTCACACAGGTTGTAGAGCCACCACCAGGGGGAGCTCACCTCACACAGGTTGTAGAGCCACCACCAGGGGGAGCTCACTGCACACAGGTTGTAGAGCCACCACCAGGGGGAGATCACTGCACACAGGTTGTAGAGCCACCACAGGGGGAGCTCACTGCACACAGGTTGTAGAGCCACCACCAGGGAGAGCTCACTGCACACAGGTTGTAGAGCCACCACAGGGGGAGCTCACTGCACACAGGTTGTAGAGCCACCACCAGGGGGAGCTCACTGCACACAGGTTGTAGAGCCACCACCAGGGGGAGCTCACTGCACACAGGTTGTAGAGCCACCACCAGGGGGAGCTCAGAGCTCACAGCACACAGGTTGTAGAGCCACCACCAGGGGGAGCTCAGAGCTCACTGCACACAGGTTGTAGAGCCACCACCAGGGGGAGCTCACAGCACACAGGTTGTACAGCCACCACCAGGGGGAGCCCATTGCACACAGGTTGTAGAGCCACCACCAGGGGGAGCTCACTGCACACAGGTTGTAGAGCCACCACCAGGGGGAGCTCACTGCACACAGGTTGTAGAGCCACCACCAGGGGGAGCTCACTGCACACAGGTTGTAGAGCCACCACCAGGGGGAGCTCACTGCACACAGGTTATACAGCCACCACCAGGGGGAGCCCACTGCTCTCAGGTTATACAGCCACCACCAGGGGGAGCTCACTGCACACAGGTTGTAGAGCCACCACCAGGGGGAGCTCACTGCACACAGGTTGTAGAGCCACCACCAGGGGGAGCTCACTGCACACAGGTTGTAGAGCCACCACAGGGGGAGCTCACTGCACACAGGTTGTAGAGCCACCACCAGGGGGAGCTCACTGCACACAGGTTGTAGAGCCACCACCAGGGGGAGCTCACTGCACACAGGTTGTAGAGCCACCACCAGGGGGAGCTCACTGCACACAGGTTGTAGAGCCACCACCAGGGGGAGATCACTGCACACAGGTTGTAGAGCCACCACAGGGGGAGCTCACTGCACACAGGTTGTAGAGCCACCACCAGGGGGAGCTCACTGCACACAGGTTGTAGAGCCACCACAGGGGGAGCTCACTGCACACAGGTTGTAGAGCCACCACCAGGGGGAGCTCACTGCACACAGGTTGTAGAGCCACCACCAGGGGGAGCTCACTGCACACAGGTTGTAGAGCCACCACCAGGGGGAGCTCACTGCACACAGGTTGTAGAGCCACCACCAGGGGGAGCCCACTGCTCTCAGGTTATACAGCCACCACCAGGGGGAGCTCACTGCACACAGGTTGTAGAGCCACCACCGGGGGGAGCTCACTGCACACAGGTTGTAGAGCCACCACCGGGGGGAGCTCACTGCACACAGGTTGTAGAGCCACCACCAGGGGGAGCTCACCTCACACAGGTTGTAGAGCCACCACCAGGGGGAGCTCACTGCACACAGGTTGTAGAGCCACCACCAGGGGGAGATCACTGCACACAGGTTGTAGAGCCACCACAGGGGGAGCTCACTGCACACAGGTTATACAGCCACCACCAGGGGGAGCCCACTGCTCACAGGTTATACAGCCACCACCAGGGGGAGCTCACTGCACACAGGTTGTAGAGCCACCACCAGGGGGAGCTCACTGCACACAGGTTGTAGAGCCACCACAGGGGGAGCTCACTGCACACAGGTTGTAGAGCCACCACCAGGGGGAGCTCACTGCACACAGGTTGTAGAGCCACCACCAGGGGGAGCTCACTGCACACAGGTTATACAGCCACCACCAGGGGGAGCCCACTGCTCACAGGTTATACAGCCACCACCAGGGGGAGCTCACTGCACACAGGTTGTAGAGCCACCACCAGGGGGAGCTCAGAGCTCACTGCACACAGGTTGTAGAGCCACCACCAGGGGGAGATCACTGCACACAGGTTGTAGAGCCACCACAGGGGGAGCTCACTGCACACAGGTTGTAGAGCCACCACCAGGGGGAGCTCACTGCACACAGGTTGTAGAGCCACCACCAGGGGGAGCTCAGAGCTCACAGCACACAGGTTGTAGAGCCACCACCAGGGGGAGCTCACTGCACACAGGTTGTAGAGCCACCACCAGGGGGAGCTCACTGCACACAGGTTATACAGCCACCACCAGGGGGAGCCCACTGCTCACAGGTTATACAGCCACCACCAGGGGGAGCTCACTGCACACAGGTTGTAGAGCCACCACCAGGGGGAGCTCACTGCACACAGGTTGTAGAGCCACCACCAGAGGGAGCTCACCTCACACAGGTTGTAGAGCCACCACCAGGGGGAGCTCACCGCACACAGGTTGTAGAGCCACCACCAGGGGGAGATCACTGCACACAGGTTGTAGAGCCACCACAGGGGGAGCTCACTGCACACAGGTTGTAGAGCCACCACCAGGGGGAGCTCACTGCACACAGGTTGTAGAGCCACCACAGGGGGAGCTCACTGCACACAGGTTGTAGAGCCACCACCAGGGGGAGCTCACTGCACACAGGTTGTAGAGCCACCACCAGGGGGAGCTCACTGCACACAGGTTGTAGAGCCACCACCGGGGGGAGCTCACTGCACACAGGTTGTAGAGCCACCACCAGGGGGAGCTCACCTCACACAGGTTGTAGAGCCACCACCAGGGGGAGCTCACCTCACACAGGTTGTAGAGCCACCACCAGGGGGAGCTCACTGCACACAGGTTGTAGAGCCACCACCAGGGGGAGATCACTGCACACAGGTTGTAGAGCCACCACAGGGGGAGCTCACTGCACACAGGTTATACAGCCACCACCAGGGGGAGCCCACTGCTCACAGGTTATACAGCCACCACCAGGGGGAGCTCACTGCACACAGGTTGTAGAGCCACCACCAGGGGGAGCTCACTGCACACAGGTTGTAGAGCCACCACAGGGGGAGCTCACTGCACACAGGTTGTAGAGCCACCACCAGGGGGAGCTCACTGCACACAGGTTATACAGCCACCACCAGGGGGAGCCCACTGCTCACAGGTTATACAGCCACCACCAGGGGGAGCTCACTGCACACAGGTTGTAGAGCCACCACCAGGGGGAGCTCAGAGCTCACTGCACACAGGTTGTAGAGCCACCACCAGGGGGAGATCACTGCACACAGGTTGTAGAGCCACCACAGGGGGAGCTCACTGCACACAGGTTGTAGAGCCACCACCAGGGGGAGCTCACTGCACACAGGTTGTAGAGCCACCACCAGGGGGAGCTCAGAGCTCACAGCACACAGGTTGTAGAGCCACCACCAGGGGGAGCTCACTGCACACAGGTTGTAGAGCCACCACCAGGGGGAGCTCACTGCACACAGGTTATACAGCCACCACCAGGGGGAGCCCACTGCTCACAGGTTATACAGCCACCACCAGGGGGAGCTCACTGCACACAGGTTGTAGAGCCACCACCAGGGGGAGCTCACTGCACACAGGTTGTAGAGCCACCACCAGAGGGAGCTCACCTCACACAGGTTGTAGAGCCACCACCAGGGGGAGCTCACCGCACACAGGTTGTAGAGCCACCACCAGGGGGAGCTCACCGCACACAGGTTGTAGAGCCACCACCAGGGGGAGCTCACCGCACACAGGTTGTAGAGCCACCACCAGAGGGAGCTCACCTCACACAGGTTGTAGAGCCACCACCAGGGGGAGCTCACCGCACACAGGTTGTAGAGCCACCACCAGGGGGAGCTCACCGCACACAGGTTGTAGAGCCACCACCAGGGGGAGCTCACCGCACACAGGTTGTAGAGCCACCACCAGGGGGAGCTCACTGCACACAGGTTGTAGAGCCACCACCAGGGGGAGCTCACTGCACACAGGTTGTAGAGCCACCACCAGGGGGAGCTCAGAGCTCACTGCACACAGGTTGTAGAGCCACCACCATGGGGAGCTCACTGCACACAGGTTGTAGAGCCACCACCAGGGGGAGCTCACTGCACACAGGTTATACGGCCACCACCAGGGGGAGCTCACTGCACACAGGTTGTAGAGCCACCACCAGGGAGAGCTCACTGCACACAGGTTGTAGAGCCACCACCAGGGGGAGCTCACTGCACACAGGTTGTAGAGCCACCACCAGGGGGAGCTCACTGCACACAGGTTGTAGAGCCACCACAGGGGGAGCTCACTGCACACAGGTTGTAGAGCCACCACCAGGGGGAGCTCACTGCACACAGGTTGTAGAGCCACCACCAGGGGGAGCTCACTGCACACAGGTTGTAGAGCCACCACCAGGGGGAGCTCACTGCACACAGGTTGTAGAGCCACCACCAGGGGGAGATCACTGCACACAGGTTGTAGAGCCACCACCAGGGGGAGCTCACTGCACACAGGTTGTAAAGCCACCACCAGGGGGAGCTCAGAGCTCACAGCACACAGGTTGTAGAGCCACCACCAGGGGGAGCTCAGAGCTCACTGCACACAGGTTGTAGAGCCACCACCAGGGGGAGCTCAGAGCTCACTGCACACAGGTTGTAGAGCCACCACCAGGGGGAGCTCACTGCACACAGGTTGTGGAGCCAACACCAGGGGGAGCTCACTGCACACAGGTTGTAGAGCCACCACCAGGGGGAGCTAACTGCTCACAGGTTATACAGCCACCACCAGGGGGAGCCCACTGCTCACAGGTTATACAGCCACCACCAGGGGGAGCTCACTGCACACAGGTTGTAGAGCCACCACAGGGGGAGCTCACTGCACACAGGTTGTAGAGCCACCACAGGGGGAGCTCACAGCACACAGGTTGTAGAGCCACCACCAGGGGGAGCTCACAGCACACAGGTTGTAGAGCCACCACCAGGGGGAGCTCACTGCACACAGGTTGTAGAGCCACCACCAGGGGGAGCTCACAGCACACAGGTTGTAGAGCCACCACCAGGGGGAGCTCACTGCACACAGGTTGTAGAGCCACCACCAGGGGGAGCTCACCTCACACAGGTTGTAGAGCCACCACCAGGGGGAGCTCACTGCACACAGGTTGTAGAGCCACCACCAGGGGGAGCTCACTGCACACAGGTTGTAGAGCCACCACCAGAGGGAGCTCACCTCACACAGGTTGTAGAGCCACCACCAGGGGGAGCTCACCGCACACAGGTTGTAGAGCCACCACCAGGGGGAGCTCACCGCACACAGGTTGTAGAGCCACCACCAGGGGGAGCTCACCGCACACAGGTTGTAGAG